>NW_020955820.1:159030-295728 GCF_003031625.1 Empidonax traillii | reverse complement strand
CTTTGAAAGGAGAATTTACAATGAAAATGGTGACATTTCCACTCATGCAAGGTTGTGTACTCACGAGATGATGGACAGTAGTCCATAGCGATGTTTTAATAATAACCATAACACAGCTCTTAGTGAGCATATTTCTATATCCAGCCCCCCAGCTTCAGTAGAAATGATCACTTGGCTTTAAACAAAAACATTCAAAGATCAGTGTTTTCTTAGAATTAATATTTAGTTTAGGATCAGATAGGAATGCAAGAAAAATAGTTAACTATCCTTTTTTCTATTGGAGGCATCAGATTTTTAAGTGTTAAACATTGAGAGTTCGAAGCTTTACAGTGAAACAGAGACTTTGTTCGAAGCAAGGCTGCTGAGCAGTATAAATCCATGTTTTTAGAAGAACCATCACCCACTTAGGCAAGTTACATCTTGTCTGCTTGTAACAGCACACCTGGTTTGACTAGAAGAAAAAATTTATTTCGGTTTGGTTAAAGAAGTGCGAAATTCGGGCTGAAAAGACTCCAAATCATGAACTGATGAAAGATCCAGGGTTTTGCAGCAGTGTGACTGAGGGTTTGGTTCCCCAGTGCCAGAGGGACATGCTGTGCTCCTCCATCCCAGCTGGACAAGCGGGGAGCACCTTGTGCAGAGCTGTCAGGACGTGCTGATTGTGTTACTGGGGGCGGTGGGAAACGGGGCAATGCTTGGTGTGGAGTGGGGGCCTGCCGGTGTAAAATCATCCTCACAGCGATGGGGGGGACTGATTTGAGACTCAGACCTTTGAGTTTTGGTTCAGCACATCGCAGTGTGTGTGTGTCTGTAGCGGTTCCTGGGAGTTTTTGGCACGGCGTGCTGCCCAAGTCAGAGACGCTGTCTTGTAGTACCGGGGACCAAACTGACTTCTGGGCTGATTGAAGGAGAAGCTGGAGCGCCTGAGCAACTTTGGAGCAGCTCTGTAAGAGAGTCGGATCTCAAATAAAGACCAGATTTTCAGGGGAGCAGCAGCCAACAGCTCCTGTTGTAATTACGAAACGTGCGCCGGGAGTGCTGAGCTGTTCTGGAAGTTTGGCCCCTTCGGGTTTCAGTCGGAGTCGGGAGCGTCAGCAAATCTGCCTTGGCATTTGCTCCTTGGGGACTGCGCTTCCCAGCAAGGGCAGTTGCAAAACAAGATGTTCTGTAAGAGGAGTGGATTTTTTTTAATGTGTGGATTTTTTTTTTTTTTTTAGAAACTTTTAAAACCAGCTTATAATTCGTAAACCAATAAAATACATCTCCACGTTGTCCTTTCCCATCTCTTAATTATCGCTCCTAGTTCTCTTGTGCTATGTTGGTTGGTTGGTTTGGTTTGTTTCCAAAAAAAACCCCCCTTTTTTTAGGAGTTTGTTGTTCCTGGACTCCTGAGTACCAGAGTAGTCAGCACCTGGTGTAGGGATGTCTCTTATGGGCTTCACTTTGTGCTGGTTCAGGTTTTTCTGCTGCTTGTCACCACACAAATGCCATTATGGGTATCGAGGAAAGGGACAGAAAGCTGAATCCTGTGGTGCCACTTCATTTGCTTGCCATGCTATTATTATTTTATTATTATTTTAATTGTGTTTTTGAAGCGGCTGTAAGTGAAAGCATTTGGTGAACCTCAGCGAAGCTGAGGAGTCGGGATCTGACCTACTTTCATTCCCCTCCTCACACGCCCGTTGCAAGTTGTGTGTAATTATTGCTTTGCCTCCCCCGCCAAAGAACTGGCTCATCAGTTTGGGATGGTGTGGAGCAAAGTGCCTTACAGTAGCAAAGCCACAAGGACTGGGAAGGAGGGAAAACTCCTTTGTTCCGAGGAAACAGCTTGCCTTTGTGAGGGTTTACTGGAAGGGGCAGGGTGCTGGGGGACTGGAAGGGAGGGGAACGAGGATGAGAAGCTGTCTGGGGAGGAGAAAATTGTGGTTTTGGTCCTATTTTAGGTTTTTTTTCCCCCCTAGCTTTTCATGAATTTCTGTTTAGAAAGGTGTTTTGTGACACAGCAGTTATTACCTCAGGCTTTCTCCCAGGGGGCTTGAGGCTGTTTGTGAGTGGGGTTGGAGTGGGATGCCGTGGCTGGGGATGCCTTGGTGGGCTGCACCGCCCAGGACAAGTGTGCAGGTGAGATTACGGTTGGATGGACAGAACTTGATGAGAGCACCGTGCGACAGCTTGGTTTTTAAACACAGTAAGAAGTTGTGGGGTAGAAAAACTCTGTCAGGTACTTGCTACGCTTCCTCTAGGATGGGCTGTATGGATGGGTGAGCTGCTGGCAGGACCTGCTGCTGGGCAGCAGGGAGAGCCTGCTTTTGTGAGACTGGCTTTGCAGGTTTGTGCAGTGCCCTGCTCGGTGTCTCAGTGTTGCAATATTTAATTTGTTTCAAGGAAAGTAATGTGACTTCTAATTCTGAGTGCCACCCGGCAGTTCTTAAAAATAATTTTAAAAGCCCCATTCAGATTTTGAGTAGGGCTTGAGCTTGGTTCTGTTAGATGTTGTTTGATCATGAAAAATAATCCAGTTTTGATACTACAACGTTGAAGTACCCAGATTTCTCTGATATTTTTTACTCACCAGGGCAGCACAGGTATTTCAGACGTGATGTGGAGACTCTCTAATAAATCTGCAGTGAAGCACTGCTGGATAATAGCCCTTCTCCTAACAATTCAGAGGCATTTGAACCATCTTCCATTAGCATGGCAAAGTGCCCAGAGCCACTGCTACCGTCAGGAGTGACGGAGGTGTCTGCGAGTTAAAACTAAGAGTTGTGTAAATGGTTGTGTTCCACCTGGAAGGGCAGGTGGCCAGCCTGGCTTTTCACTTCAGGGCTTGTTGTGCTCCTCTTTTTTTTTTCCCTCCACTGGAGACTGTCCTCCGTGTGGAGCTGAACTTAACTGAGCTATGATGCCTTTTACCTAAATATTGCGCTCTGTTAAAAGAGAGCCTGGTATGCCTTGAAGCTTTGAAGTTCCTGGAGAATATCCCATGCTGTGGATAGGACTTTCAAAAGTGCTAAGGGGATGTTTTGGGGATATTGTTTCCAATGACTTTTTTTTCTTTTTTTCCCAAATCCTGCTTTAGGAAGTGGGGGGAGATGAATTTCAGGGGAAGAGGCAAGATGAGACTTCCAGATGAGCTGCTAAAATTAAGGGGATTTGTACAGTCAAGTAAAAATGGGACGGTGTACAAAAGAAACAACTGCTGACTTGCTTGTAGGGAATCTGAAGAGTAGTTCTCTGCATCCAGAACTAACACTGCAACGTTGAATTGTGCAATTTTTAACCTCACAGTCGTAATTTATTTCTTTTGCACGTTGAGCAGCAATAGTCTTGAGCGTGGCCTCTGGCAAACCTGGAAGAAAAAAAAGGTTGTGTTTTTGTGTTTTGGATTTATGCTATGTTCTGTTATGGTTTTGTGTTGCTCTTGAAATGCAAATAAAGAACCTCAAAAAAAAAGCTACAGATTGGAATAGAGGCAAGAAAATATTAAACCCGAGAAAAACCCCTTTCGCGACCAAATATACGTGCTCATACATTTTCCCAAGGCTGTACATCTTATTGTGGAGCCTTTCCCAAGCAGACTGTAAGGCTGGGTTGAACAATGGCAGTTGGTTAAATTACTCTGCCTGTTGGTTATGTGCAGAGTACAGTCAAGGAGATGTGAAGTTTTGCTTCTCCTGAAAGAAATGATGAGAAAATTGGTCCTGGTTTTGAATTCTGCTTTTTTTTTTTGAGAGAGAAGATTAAATTTTTTTTTTCCCAGCTTTTCATTTGAGGTTCTGGCAAAAGGTGATACATTTCCCCTTTGTATTGTATAATAGATTACATGAGAAGACTCTTCTGTAATGAGTTTGAAGAGCAGTTAATTATTTTTGAGATTGCATTACATGTGTGTTAGGTTTATATTGTACTCCCCAGCTCTCTTAATACAGAGACTCTCACTCTATTACTTTAGGCAGATGGTGGAGTTTGACTTGAACAGAAATAGTCAAGGTTTGGTGCCTGGAACCAAAAGTTCAAATCCTGAAGATGGCCTGCAGTTCCTCATCATGCTGATGAAAGGATAAAAGGCAGCACAATAATGTTTAGGGGGCTTTGGTGTAGCTTCTGAAGGTTGGGCGTGTTCTTTCCCTCCATGGTGACCCAGTCTTTGTGGAGAAGTCGTCCTGGTGGCTTTCCTGTTTCTTGCTCTGCCCCATACCTGGAGAGATAAATGCTGTGGTAACTGGTGGATAAAGAAGCCCTCGTCCTGCAAGGAGCGGAGCGTGAGGAACGGGGACAAGCAGGAAGAGGTTGCAGGGCAGTTCCCAGCAGCGGGAGGTGGCCCTGCTGGTCTCTCTGCTGTTTACTTTGAACTTGGCATGCTCTGAGTCTTCCCTGGCTTGGCTTCCAGGAGCACAAAGCACACACAGCCAAGCCCACGAGCATGTGATACTTGGCATTTTTGACGCAGGTTGCGTGGTGCTGCAGCCGCAGCTCAGCGATCCCATCTGTGAAGACAGGTAGGAGCAAGCAGGCTGCAAGCTGCAGGAATTCTTAAATCTCTGCACGAAGCCTCGACAAGTACAATTTCTTTCTCTCCCTGAGAGGGAGTCTTCTTCCTTTAACTGTGCGTAGGGGAAGGTGAGTGAGACACACTGGCCATCAAAGCCAGGCTGAAACAGTTCCACGTACCTCACCCCATGTCAACCAGCAGAACAGGGTTCCTCATGAGGTTTGCTCCCTCTCCTGCTGAGTGCAGTGGGGCCCACGTGGCCGTAGCCAGGGCTAAATGCTGCTTGGGGGTAGCTACCTCGAGGAGTAGCAGTTCTGTAGTTGCTCCTCCTGCCAAGGAGCATGACATAAGGCAGATGGATGTAATAATCACGTGGGGATAATTTTTGGGTGCCTACGCAGAGGTTTTTTTTTTTTTTTTTTTTTTTCCCCTTGGCCAGGGGATCCTGCAAGTGGCAGAATGCTCTGCTGCTCACCAGAACTTTTTATTTTTCTAAGTCTTCAAAGCTTAGGAAAACAAGTTACAGGGCGGTGTAATATTTTCCCTTACCCGTGATGACATTGGCAAGTTGTTGCAATAGGAGGAGATTCACTTTTTTTTAATGATCTTGGTATATGTAGCACTCAATAGGAGCTGACAAGATGCTGGAGGTCCAAGCTCTAGCAGGTCAGTGTGGCTGGAAGCTCTAAGCTTGCTGGAGCACCAGGCATGTGTGATGTGGCAACTTTTGTTTTCCAAATGTTCACTTCCAGGGCAAGAGGATTATTCCTGTTTCTTAGTTTGGTTTTGTGTTTTTTTTTTTTTTGGTCTAGTTTCATCTCCTTACCTTTCCTATGACTAGGTCCTTAGGAGCTTGTGTTAAAGGAAGAGGTGAAACTTAAAATCTGCCCCATGTTGATGTTTGTAGCCATCATGGATAGCTCTTTGATGCTTTGTGTCTGAAGTTTTTCTGCAAGGCCTGAATCTTTTTTTTTCATCACATTTGGAACAATTAATGTTTCTATACATGGGAGGGGTTGGGGGGAAACTATTCCTGTTCTTCGTAGGCTTGTTCAGGGCCGAGGGATTTTTTTAAAAAATAATCTTTTAGTTGTTTAATGTTATAGGAGGAACTGTAGCAATTTGGAAAGTATTTTATCAGAGCAGAGACTTCCTGACGATGCCTGGCGGAGGCAGAGCCGGGCAGAGCTGGCAGCTGGTGACGGAAACACAGCACAAATGGGACAGCAGGAATCCAGTGACTTTGGAGCAGCAGATGGAGGACTTGCAAACACTGTTTTGTCCCCCTTTGTGTGCTCAGCCTTTGTGTCTTTGGTTTGCTGTTGGCTGATGGAAGGCAGTCACCCAGGCCAGGAATGACTCTTTGCATTTCTAAACTGGTGGCCGTTGTCTTTTGCAGTCTGAGTTTGTCATCCATGGTCAGAAGAGGGCATGGACCTACTCTTATTAATGGCCTGCCAATACAAATGGAGGGAGAATCCCATCGGCTTTTACCTGGGAGGTGGGAGGGAAGGTTGCAGACCTGGCTGGTGATACCTGGGCTGCCCCCTGGAGAGAGCTTAAAGCCTTGGGTCTGACTTGGGACCCATCTGAAATCCCCATTCCGTGTGTTTCATCCAGTGTGGTCTTGCTGGAGCAGGGGGTGGGAGAGGCAGGAGGAGCGGTGGTGGTGGTTGGCAGCCTGGCCTTCCTTGTGGGGACATTCAGTTTTGCAGAGAACCTCTTGGATTCTTGGCAGGTCAGGTCTGTTGACCCTTCTGGGCACGCTGTGGTGAGTGTTTAGTTATTTACTAAAGCCTTTTGAAGCGAAAGTGGCTTGATGGGGTCTGAGGCTTTTGTGTTCTGGGGAGCTGTGTGAGAATCTTTGCTGGGGTTAGCCATTAGCTGCTCGTTTAATTATTTGGCTCTGTAACTAAGTAACTAAATGACTTGAGACTTCAGATAAGCAGCTCTTTTAATAATAATAATAATTTGAAACCCAGGGAAGTATAAATCTCTCAGTGACCGAGTCCTGAACAGAAACATGGTTTGGAAATACAATTGTGTATCATAATAATCTGGGATAGAGCAGTCAGAGTGTCCCCAGTCCTCTGTTGTGGTCATGGCTTTTATACAAACAGTCTTCACTCCATTTGATGCCTGGATGGCATAAACCGTGCTGTGAGGCTGCATGAGCAGGCAGAGAAGGAGTTCACAGCTGTTTATTTAACAGCAGCTTGGTTTTCCATGGCAGCATTGTTCAACAGCTCCACCTGTAAAGTTTAAATACATTGTGTGCACCACTGTTACAAATAAGGATGTAGCTGAGAGCAGACTATGGCAGAAACAACGTGCCCTCCTGTGTCCCTCAGTGGGTAAAAACACCCTCAGAAATTTTGCACGTGCATTTGTTGCCTTTTTTTGTTTTTTAAGGGGTGATAGAAAGGTATTATGGACATCAAGTGGTGCACCTTTGCAGTAGGAACTAATGATATTATTATAAGATTTGCAGGAGAAGTTGCTTAGAAAGGAATCCTGTACTGCCTTAGAATCATGGAATGGTTTGGGTTGGAAGGGACCTTTGGGGACCATCTGATCCAACCTCTCTGCAATGAACAGGGACATCTTCAACTGGAGGGGGTTGCTCAGAGCCCTGTCCAGCCTGGCCTTGAGTGTTTCCAGGGATGGGGCATTGTGGGCAACCTCTCTGGACAACCTGTGCCAGTGTTTTACCACCCTGATTGTAAAAAAACCTTCTTCCTTATATCTAATTACCAAACCAAGCAAAGGGCTGGTTCACAGGCTTCTGCTGATGGCTGAGGATCCAGTTCCAAGGCAGAGCTCCAAAGAGGGCTGGAAAGGCGTGGATGTGATTGCAGATCATCAAGCCTTGCCTGGTGCTGCAGGCTCTGCAGGGCAATCTCTTCCTTTCCTCACCAAGCTGTTTTCACTAGGGGGAAGTTCAGGATGCTGCTGAAAACACTGGAGGATGTGCACAAATGATGACTGAGCAAACTCGCAGCCTTACGTCTCGAGTATGTTCGGAAGGTGTGGAAACAGGGAAAGAATCCTGGTGTCAGCCTCAGGGGAGCCGTTGGCTTCATGGTACAGCACGGCCGTGAGTTCAAAATCCGTCCCCAAATTTCAGAGCAGCGTTACAATCCTCGTGCAGCCCCGGGGAGAGTGACCTTTGCAGCGCAGGTTGTTTGTGCGCTGCCGGGGATTTCTGAGCAGGTTGGTTTTCGCCGCGAAGCTGTTGGGTGGACTCGTGCCTCAGAATCCCACCTGTTCTCTGTTTGCTTTTGGGCACCATTTCAAACCCACACTGGAAAAAAGTTTATGGGCAAACATTATAAAAAGTGACAGTCTAAGTGCTGCTACATTCTAGTTTGGCAACACAAAGGCTTACCTGAAATAACTCACTATTTCCAAACATGACTTCATTATTTCATGACAACACTTTGCCTCATCTTCCCTGATACTCTGGAGGTAAAGAAATAGAGAAGGGCAATATGTATCAAATGCTAATACATATTTGAAACATGATTTCTTTAGTATACTAGTAATTTTCTTTGCAGAAGGAGTTTTTTTTCCTTGTAATTCCGAAATAAGTTACTCTTCTTGAGTTTGGATTTGGATTTATATTGAAAGACTCAGTGTAAACTTGGGGTTAATAGTTTAAAAAGAGTTGAAATCAAGGATGTGAGGTTAGAAAATTATTATTTTCCTTTTAATTGTGTGTAAACAACTTATCTGCCCAAGAGGACGCTGCAGCCTGTGGGATCATCCTGTGAGTTTGCTGGCACTATTCAGCAAGAACCTCTAATGCACCTAAAGGAGGGTTGAGTTATTGTCACCCAAGGTGGCTTTTGAAAAGTTTAAACAAATACAGTTTTAGACTCCAGTGCACTCTTGGCACAGTGCAAACTCCGTAAAAGAAATTTTCTTTGCAGGTAGAGCATTACAAAGGAGTCTTATTAACTTCAAAGCGAATTAGGTAACTGGCTTCAGGTACCTTTTTTTATTTGACAGTGAAATCTAATTAAAAGAAATCTCAAGCAGACGCAAATATACTCATTACTGTTGCAAAATATATGTAGAAAGGAGCTCATGCTCCTTCTGGAAATGAGGTTTCTGACAGCATAATGTAGCAATCAGTGAAACACCTGCACTGCAGATCTGTGCATTCGTGACTGTATCAGCAAGACTGAATTAGTTTATAAGGGGTATAAAGCTGTACTGGAGCTCGTCCTAGACTTTTGAGATGCAAGTCTGCACGCTAGAAAGTTGAGAGACCTTGTTATAAACCCTAAATCCGAGAATCTTTACAGCCCACATAGCTGTGTTTGCGTGGGTTTGTGTGCCATCTTAGTGGGATGCAGGTGTCCAGTCTGTTGTTTGAAAAAATATGTTTGCCCTAAGGAAGAAGGCAGAAAAAGCTCTGAGAGGGCACATCCCTGAAATTAAATGATTCCAGAATGAGTGGGGAAGAGAAACTGGGCATGCTGTTTTCAAGTCCATCGGTATAACCCGATGTTTGAATGCAGGAGTGTCCCGCTGTGGTGGTGCTTGTGGTGCTCATAGACTCGTAGAATATTTTTGGGTTGGAAGGGACCCATGGGGATCATAGAGTCCAACTTCCTACACAAAACTCAACTACTGACCGAACTTCAGCGTTTTCCAGGCTCCCATCCATGGGCTTGCTCAGGTGTGGTGCTCGTTTCTGACTTCTCTGTAGCAAGTGTGACACCAGAAATGACAACGCTGTGCACACAAGGACAAGGAACACGGCTCTCAGGGTTTCGGTCTCCTTACAAGGAAGGGTGGACATCAAAGAGTCACCTCTTTTAGACTCCCAAACAGACAGAGGTGTGTTTTATCTCTGTGTGCACACAGGGGTGGCTGTGCAGGGAAGGATGTGTGCGGGGAGCAGCTGTCTGTGCGGCGTGACCCTCCCCGTGAGCAAACAGAGGATGCCTGTGTGATTCTTTCCTCTGTTTACCATTCCTGCCACCCTTGGCGAGGCCAAGGGGCTCAGGGGAGAGAGACACTGGTTGTAGGGAGAATCCAGGCACAGAAGCAGTGCCTGTGTGTGGGACAGCCTGAGTCCATCACAGGTGTGCCGAGCCTTCCCACTGCACTGTGGAGCCTGTCTGGAGTGCCCGGGGCTGCAGTTCCTTTCCCCATGCTGAGAGCCAGCCTTGGTTCTAGTAACTACAGGCAGATGTAGTTTTCCAAGGATGTTTTCTTGGAAACAGACTGTGGTTTGACATTCTTCTCGTTGTTTGGTTACGAAAGGGAGCTGATGGATGAACCGTTCCATTTTCAACTTCTGCGCATACTTTGACTTCGAAAGCTTCGCTTGTGTTCCTGGGTTTCTGCTGTATTCCACTTGGGAGAGGTTGTGAAATAAGTAATGAAGCAAAAAAAAAAAAAAAAATTAAAGGAAAAAGTTGCTATTGTGGAGAAAAGAGCTGGCAGTGTAGAAGGCAAACGTGGAGACTTGGGGGTGGGTGCAGGGAGAGAAATGGAGGACATCGGATATGCTGCGTATAGAGAGTTACATTTATTAGCTTAATTAGAGAGGGTTTTTTTTTGGCCATCCTTTTCTTTCAAAGGAGCACTTCTGAGGCTTAAAAATAAAAAGGCAACTTAAAAATAAAATCAGATGGGAGGAGGTAATTATTCATTTGAATTGTGGGCCCAAACGCGGAGATGTAAAACCGAATTTGGTTTTTGAACTCCTCCTGCTCCTCCGAGTTCTTTGAAGCTCCCGGGTTGAGCTATGCTCACCTTCCCAGGGTCAGCTTGCTGTGTCTGATGAGGAGGGTCGTGCCTTTGTGTGGCACTGGGGACAGGGCACATGCAAGATGCCAGCCAAAACTGAATGAGCGTTGTTGGTGGTTAACCTCTCGAAAATGAAGCCTCTCCCACACCTGCATGTGGTTCAGTTTAACAAGACACATCGCTGGGCTAATCTGGATGAAACTTTTTTTTTTTTTTTTTTTAATTTGACATAACTTGATTTCTGCGGACGAAAAGGGCCTTCACTGACTTGTGTTGGAAATTCTCTCCTTTCCCTTCTTCTCTTTTCTTCTTTTTTCCCTCCTTTCCTTCCACCTTCGCAGAGCCGCCAACCAAATACCAAATCTCTCAGCCAGATGTTTACTCAGCACTTCCAGGAGAGCCGCTTGAGTTGCGCTGTCAATTGAGAGACGCCGTCATGATCAGTTGGACTAAGGATGGGGTCCCTTTGGGGCCCGATAATAGGACAGTGATTATTGGGGAGTACTTACAAATTAAGGATGCTACAGCCAGAGATTCGGGCCTCTATGCTTGCACTGCTGTTAGGACCCTAGACAGTGATACTCTGTACTTCATTGTAAATGTTACAGGTGAGTGAGTTAAACGTAGGTGTTTTGTTTTTTGGTTTTTTGGGGGTTTTTTTGCATGTAGAGGCTGTAAAATGTGATATAAAGACACACTGTGATCTGACATGAAACAGTGCACTTGGGTACAGCGAGTTAAGCTGAGTTCTGTAGCTGTTACAGGGATTTTTCTCCTTGTCCTGACTCTGAAATGGACTCTGTATATACTCCTTTTGCTTCGTGGGCTCCACAGTGATTAACAGCTGCTGCAGAGCTCTCTGTTTTATGCCACTGTGACAGGATTCAATTAGACAGAGTCGCTGTGCTGATGATAGAGACAGTAGAATGAATACAAGTTTTTGCCCCCTGCATCAGAAGAGGAGAAGGGGTGTCCTGCATCCTTGAAGTTTAGAGACAAATTGTTCTGGAGATGCTCAGTTCTGTTCAACTGAATGTCTTTGATAAAAGTTAAAGTGGAAAGAAATTTTTGGAGTTAGCCAACTCCTTTGGGAAACCTAGTAGTAGCATTGCAGGATTATTAGCTAGTTTGGTTACAATTTTACATCAAATAGCACATTTTGTGGCTGGATTTTCTTTTTTCCCCCCCTCTAGCTTCTGCACAACTAACATGAGATCTGTTCTCCTTGACACACAATCTAAGATGTAGCTTATTGGTTTATTTGTCTGTAAGAACCAGGCTGGTTTAAAGACTTGGTTATTTTTAATGTGCAGATGCTCTTTCCTCTGGGGATGATGAAGACGACAATGATGGGTCCGAGGACTTTGTGAATGACAGCAACCAGATGAGTAAGTAACAGCGAACTGCCAGAAGTCACTAGCAAGATCCACGTGGAAAATAATGTACCATCTCTTGCACTCCTGTCTTCAGAGCTTCTTGATTGTTAACTGCATGTGCTGTCAAATAGTGGTATCTTTGTCCTTCTCCGTTTTTCTGCTTCATGTAGTTCGTACCTTGAAAAAAAAAATAAACTAATATTCTTTTGAACGTGCTTTTCTGGTCTGTACTTTCTTTTCTCCCTCCTTCTTGGCATTTCTGCAGTTTCCTTTCCTCCTGAACTGAAGCTCAGTCTTTGTCTGGTTTAGACTCTCACAGATGAACTAACTTCCCCTGAACCTGAGCTGAAATTTAACAGGAGAAACAAAGATCCAGCTTATTTTGTTAAAAGGTGGGGTATGGAAACTTTAAAAATAAGTTGTAGTGAAGCAAATCCTCCAGTCCTTAATGTGGGCCGAGATCTCCCTGGGGAGGGTGAATTTGGAGACAATGAGGTTCTTTTGTCTGCGAAGGACTTCAAGGTTTGTTGCAAAGAAAGCAGCTCAGCACTAAACCCACATTTTACGTTACTTATGCACGATGGAAATGGGCTAAAAGCGTCTTAAACCTATCTATCTGAATGTTAAACATCAGCCCCTTTGGAGAATTCAAAAAGCTATTAATAGGCTCTAAATAGAGCAGGCTCTAAGAAGGGAAAAAAAAAAAAAAAGAGTATGTAAAACTCATATTGGTTCCTTATGCTGCAGAATCCCCTCGGTGACTGAGAGGTTGCTGTCGCTGGTGCTCTGTAAAATCAGTGACACCCAGAATACAGAAATCCTTCGTGAGGAGGTGTCAGCCAGTACCTGCAGTAGCCAGGTCGTGTATTTGCTCCTCAGCCTGATCAGCAATTGGCAGCTGTGCCGTGCCTTGGAACACTCCTTGGGGTGATAAAGCAGGAGCCCGATTGCGGCTCCCCTGTTCAGTTCCTTTTGGGAAGCGCTGGCCCCGGTCTGAAGCTGTGAAACATTAGATGCTATTTAAAATGATATAAGTTCTTAGCTGCCTGTTTGGCCCCTGCCATCTGTTAGTGTGATTAACCCCGGGCTGATTCACAGGTGCTGCTGGAAGGGGCTGAGATCGGGCAGCTGGAGGCTGCTCCGACAAAGGAATGCGGTGGCAGAGATAATTGGAGAGTTTGGGAAGGGGACACTGCTTTTAAAAGAAATTGTCTAGGTAAAACCCACCAATCCTAGGCAATGATAGCCCTCCCCTGAAATGGAATAATGGGTAGAAATTCCTTTTAGGAAATGTTTCCAATGTCTGCTATTTCTTAAAGCATTGTTGGTGTAGGTCAGAAAACGGCGTGCAATGTTTTCAGTGACAATTGTGCTTCTGATCTGTATGATGGCTTGGGTGATTCATTGTGAGCACAAATGGCTTCTGGAAGTACATATAGCAAGGGGAAAGAAGTAAAGGCAGTGATCTGAAGGCAGCTGTGCTCTGTAATGGTGCTGTAATGATTCCTGCCCTTCCATGCACGAGGGAGAACTGAGGCTAGCTACGTTCCTGTAGGACGAGCTATCATTTTAAGCTACTGTTAATCAATCTTGATACAGGAGCTGGTGAAAGGCCAGTGACAGTCTCCGTCTGCTGGGCTGGGGAGGGTTGTGTGCTGCAGCAGGGGTCAGCCACACTTTCCCTGCTCCGAGTGAAAGATGCCCCTCGAGCGTGAAACGTTTAAACATCTCGGGTGGCGGGGAAAGCGCAGACTCACAGAGCTGCACCGAGACAGATTGCTGCTGAGCAGAGCCTTGCACAAACAAGCCCTCACTGGATTGCTCTTTACAAGGTGCCCACAGTCTTGCTGGGGGTTCTTGCAAGCCGCAGATGGGATGCAGGGAGCAGCACAGCTTCCCTGGCGGGGTCTGAGCTGGAACCAGGAGAACAATCGTGGCACCGCATCCTTCCAAGTCTGTTTTCAATGAAAAAAGTTGCATCACAGTAACTCTGGATTAATACAAGGCTGATGAAAGAGGGCTGTGATTTGGCAAGATTAGAGCTGTATGAAAGTGAGGGGTGGGACTTGGTGCAGTGCTTTTGTGGAGCTCGCATGCCTGGTGTCTTCTAAGCCTTCTGTTCCTCTTACAGGTTTTATATCACGTCCGAAAGGCCACATCTCATTTGAGATACTGTGTTACAGGGCTGATTGAACAGCGAATGAGGAGCACTGGGGTAGTCCCAAGTCTTCTCTGAGCCTTCTGTGGGGCAGGCAGTGATATTTAATGGCCAAATGCCCTTTACCTCCTTCTCCTGCCGATGGGAGGTAGAGCCTGGGGAAGTCCAGGACCTCACGAGGGTCCCTGGTTGCTGCTCTTTAAGAGAAGTCTTTAAGTGTTTCCTGAATCATGGTTTGAGCTTTGCAGATCTCAAACGATTTAACTGATTAATTTACATACAAATTACAGCTGTGATCATTAAGGATAAGCAATGGAAATTGGCCTGGTTATGCCTTTACTGATGGAAACAAAAGACTATAGTCTTCAAAGGTTGTTGCTTTTTGATGAAACAGTTCTGATAAAGTCCAGCTGTCCTGGCATGTTAATTATGATGAGATGAAGCAGGAAATGGCTGTAGTGCCTTCCACAGGAAGCTGAACCTTGGCATTCTCATTCCTGCATATTTAAAACAAACCTTTTAGAGCTGTTTTATTTATGCTGCTAAGTATTCTTTTAAGCTGTTTTATTTTTCTTTGCCTCTGTTACAAATATAAATCCCCAGAGGCCAAGGCTTTCAAATGCAGGCAGAGAGGCTGTTGAGGAAATCTAGAGCAGTTTTCAAGGCTGCCCAGAAAATACAACTGTTCCTGGAGTCAGTGAAGGCTGTGACTTGGTAGCTGTGAGGAGCAGCTCTCCCTCTGGAGAGGAGGGCACTGGTGTGTACACATGTGCATTTGACCATTTACCCTGTGTGTATTTTTAAGTAAAAGGCATGCATAGCAGATTTCACTCTGTGCTTGGTGTCCTTTTAGCTTGACATTTATTTTAACTGTCTGAAAAAAAAACCCAACACTGTGGTAGATTTGTTCCAGACTGCATCCTGAATGGCTTTTTATTACTTCCAGCTTTTGTTGAAGGGATTAGTGCTGGTGGGGAAGGTGCAGGATTGGTTCCACTGCAAAAGAGTCCTCTCTTTCCACAAAATGCCTTTGTTGGCAACTCAAGTTTTCCCTTTTGTTACCCTAAAGAGGGACCTTAGCTTGGTGTTCTGGAGGGTCATCCCCAAGGACACTGACCTGGAACTGGCTTTTACAAAGTTAAGGGGCTGATGATCAGTGGAAAAAACACGGTTAGCACTTGTTGCCTCGTCCTCATCATGGTTTTAAGAGGTAGCCCTAATTTAAGGGATTTCTGTAATCCTGACTTGATGCTGGCAAGGCAGCAGCCGTTGTGATGGTTGCAGTGAAATCCACCGAGTAATTTATTCTGTAGACCCCTGGGTAGCCCTGAAGATGTTGCTACTCTGCCTTCAATTCTAGTCAGGCGACTGGAAGCTTTATGACATTTTTTTCTTATCGCCCTTTAAACAATTTCTTCTGGGCCAAGCAATGGTAAATTGGCACCAAGAACAAAAAGTATCTAAATGTAATCCACATGCTGTTCCTTTCATGCCTTGAAGAGTTTCAGAGAGGATGAAACAAGGTTCAAATTCATCAAATCCTGTAGAGTGGAAACCCACTCAGGGGAGCAGCAAAAATCGGATGTTGCCTAGAAGTGTTTTTTAATTAAAGGTCAAATACAATAGTACTTAAAACCTTGGAGGGTTTGATGTGGTCACTTCAGGCACGCTATTGCCTGCTTGAGGTGCTTGTCAGGCAGGCTTGGAGTTGCCTACTTTTGTATTTCCTTGTGTTAGATAAGTCCAAATAAAAATTGAAGAGTCCTGAAGTGAAGTGGTCCCCTGGGCTTCCTAATTTCAATTTCACATGCAGGGAGATTTGGCTGATTAGATGTAATGTCTTTGCAGTGGAGTGCAGTGGGGGTCAGTGATATTTTCTTCGCTAATGAGAACTCTTAAAAGCAATCAGGAATTCCCACCCGTTCCCCTGCTGCTCGTTCCTTCTCCGTGCTGGAGTCTGCCCTGTTGTTGCTGTGAACTTTCAGCAGAGGTGTTAACCTGACTTCCACCTGTCCTGGTAGCGAAGGTGGGATGTGATAGGCGTGGTCTGCGACAGGAGCCAGCACTGGGTGGTATCCACTCGTTAACTTATTGTTCATTATTGGTTTCAGTGAATCTGGGTGGGTTTTTTCCTCTCGAGGAAAAAGAGAAGCAATGAAAAGGTGCTTTTCAGGTTGTGATGAGTTAATCTGTAAAGAGAAATGCTGTGTGTCGATCAGATCAGCTGCATGAGAGCACAAATTGAGGGGGATTGTGATGGTTTGTGGGTGTTGCTGCCTTTTCCTCTTTTCTTTTACTGAGGAGCTGCCAGTATGTGTTGCTGCTTCCTAGTGAAACACCTAAGGTGTCTTGAAGCATTTTCAGATGGCTCTTTCCACGTGTGATGTCTGCATGCGTTTCTCCAAGCTGACCTGTAACTCAGGAGCGCTGCAGGTTATGCTGAGGATTGTGCAAGGGGAAGCTTTCCAGGCAGAATCCTTTCTCCTTGTCTGATCTGTTGTTTCCTTTCCCCCCTCTCTCTCTGTGGTACAAAACTGAGGGTGAGGGTTGTGGGTAAGGGCCCAGTAGGGGTTGCCTTGCGTTGCCTGGTGGAAGATGTTTAGCAGTCCACAGAAAAATGGCCTTTTAATCCATCAGTACCAGCATGTAATTGTGCCTTTGCCTGTTCTAATGCAATTTGGCCTTTGCTTGTAGTAGTTAATTCCTCGGGTTGGCTTTGTTTAAAGTCTTCTGTTGCTTTAATGTGATCCTGCTTTTAGCAAATAATGTTAACAGTGATTTTCCTTGCATCCCTAATTTGCTTTAGTCTGTGTAACAATTTCTTAGTGTTGCAGTTAAGTTTTCAATAGTTACCTGATTTTCTAGTTTGATTACGTGCACAAATTTGCTTTGCTTTTCTACTTCATTAATTTTAACGCTAATTGCCACTTCAGGCAAAAGAAAAAAAGAAAACAAAACCCAAACACTTATCGTTTCTAGCATCATTATAAGACTTGCTTTTAGAATGTTTTCTTTATACTGAGAGAGACGTTGTTAAAGGATTTATTCCTGTATTTTCTGTCCAGCTGTATTTTTATTTAGAGAAGGGGGCGGGGGGGGGGAGCAGGATTTCTGAGTTTGCACTGATTGTAAGAACTGCTATAAATATTTGAGGAACGGAAGAGTTTATTTATAGTGGAGTGTTAGGCTGCTAATGAAGGAAATGAAACAAGGCTGAGAGAATTGGAGTTATTTTTCTGGACCCCTCTAGTCCTAAAAATGCCACGCTAATCTGATTTGCTTCAGGAAAACTCCATTGTAAAAGAAATTAATGCTTCCTACTATTAAACAGATCTTGAATATTTAACTTTTTAAAAAAACTGCTATGGGGAGGTGACTGAAGTGAAGCCATGAAGACATTGTGAAATGTAGCTGAAGTGGTTCATGGATCCAGAGCATGGGATAGCCTTTGTCTTGATCCAAAATTACTTCTTGAGGGGGTGAGAACAGGATGGGTAGTTGCATGTTCTGTTCTGCTGTATTTCCTCTACTGCTACATAAAAAGTGGTTCAGAACCTGGATGAGAGAGGGGCTTTCCATGTGCTTCTCATGCTGTTCGTGTGGGCATAGGCTGGGCCAGAGCATGGCAAGGAGGGAGTGAGAGCCAAGAGAGCCGTGTCAGGGTCTGGGAAGAACGATCACTCCACTGGGCTGAGAGAGACACTCCCATTTTATGCCGTGTTTTTTGGACATCACTGAGTATTTGTACTTTGACAGGCTCATTAGAGTGGGAAATCCCTGCAAAGTGCTAAATGCTTTTTCTGACTTTTGCTGATCCACATTTACTCATTTTTTTCCCCCTCCTCTTTGGTTAAGATTTCAGAACTGTATTCCAGTTGTAAATATATTTCAGTGGTTTCTGCGACAGTAACAGCACAGTTCACCTTGGCATCACGCCCTGTAAGTTTTGATGTGCTGTCTGACAGGTAGGTGTGCTTATCCCCCTTCTAACAAAAGGGGAGAGATGAAGGATGATGCTTCCAACAGGTCTTCTGTCCTGCTCTGTCTGGCTTCACTTCTGGTGTCCAAGAATTCAGAGTTTGCTGATCGCTCATAGTAACTCAACTCGAGGTCAAAAGCGTCTGATGAAAATTTGGTCCCTCTGCCTTGCTTGACGTACACAAAACAAAGGTTATCTGTGGTTAATTACTGGGATTTTGTCATAAAATAAATACAGCAGCAGACTGAGCCCTTTACAAAACTCAGGTGGACACCTGCAGCGTGATTTCTTGCTTGTGAACTCTTGCTTCAAATAATAAACGCGAGAAGCGCTTTGCCCGCGCGAGGGGCTGCAGAAGGGGGGGCTCGCTTTCCAAGCAACTGATATTTCTGGGTGTGTCTCTCTGAAACAGGGGCACCTTACTGGACACACACAGACAAAATGGAGAAGAGGCTGCACGCCGTGCCAGCGGCCAACACCGTCAAGTTTCGTTGCCCGGCCATGGGAAACCCAACGCCGACCATGCGGTGGCTGAAGAACGGGAAAGAGTTCAAGCAAGAGCACCGTATTGGAGGGTACAAGGTGAGGTCTCGTGATGTGGCTGTGTAATTTTTGTGTTCTTGACCAAAACAAACAAACAAAACAAACAAAACCAAATAAAACAACCCAAAAAAACCCCAAACCTAAAAACTTGCTGAAGTCGACAGAAAATCTCTCAATGGCCTGGGATCAAACGTGGAAGCAAAAAAGAGGAGTTGTTTTCTTCTGAGGAAGGGTGGATGGTTTCTTTGGCTGTTACTGAGCACAAATTCTGTGTGTTTTATTTTGTTTGTTTGTGGGTTTTTTGGTGGTTTTTTTCTTTTTTTTTTTTGTTTGTTTGTTTGATTGGTTGGGTTTTGGGGTTTTGTGGTGTTTTTTTTTTTTTAGTTTGGTTGGGTGTTTGTTTTTTTTTGTTTTTTTTTTTTTCCCTGAAATTCAAGCTTGTAGCATAGCAATGCAGCTAAGGATTATTTATAGAGAGTTATTTGGAAAACTAAAGGCTGACTTTACAGAGCAGGTTAAGACTGTTTTGCTCTATCGATTTTCGGCTGCACTGTTGAGCATCCGCTCTGGTGAGTGTGGGCAGCTTACTAAAGGAAGGGTTGGAAGTCAAAAGTTATTATTTTCTATAGAGTTTATGGTCTGTGAAACTGAAATGGGAAGAAGAGTTTGAGGGAAAGTAAAGAAAGCAATTACTTGGAAGGGTCTGTTTGAATTTTAAACAGCTTCAGATTAGATGTCTTATTCTAAATCGGTGGTTACTGATTAAGAGAGAGTTTTAGGGAGGCCAGCTTGCTCTGTGTGTTAGTGCACGGACCTTTAACCTCCTGGTATCTGCCTAGGTCAGGTCAGAAGTCAGGATCGGGTCATCTTATCCCTCTCCTCACAAGGAATGGGAATGCGTGACTTTGATGGCAAATTGCTGTCCGAGCGCTCGCCGTCCTGCCCTGCATTTCTGAGTCACTTTAACCTCTTCTGCAGATCGGCTTCCTCGCGTCCCTGACACCTCAGCAACCCCTCTCCGAAGATGGGGGGTTGGTTTCTCAGGGAGTCACCTTGTGTCAGGGTCGTAAGGCCCAGCCTGGAACTCCTGCTGAGCCGCTCAGAGCAATTTGGGATGGCCATTAAGACAGAAGTTGACTCTTGCCAGACAATGTGGCCAGCTCGAGACTGAGTCCTGCCCGCCCTGTCCCCCACTGCCTTACCCCCATGATTGCAGTATTTTATTTTTGGGGTGCTGCTTGACTGAGCCAAGGGTTGGAATGCTTTGTGTGCTGTTGATTCAGAGGCTGCTTGGTGCAAAAAACACCAAAAACTGTTTTGCAGTGCAGAGGAGGACAAGCCTCAGCCTCCTTTCCTCTCTCGCTGGATTTACTGTAGAAAGTGTCAGTTTTTCCAACGTTTGTGTTAGTGGAGAGCGGAGCCCAGAAAATCTCCCTGCATGAGCGCTAATTATCTAAGTAGACTTTTCCATCTATGTTTGCTTACACCATAAATTACTGTTGGTTATGAGTGTACACCTGGCAACACCTTCTGCCTTTCATAACGCTGTGGAGTGTTAACGAATTGGCTCCAGCTCAGTGATTTTTGCCTTTCTCGGCGCTCTTTTAAAAAAAAACAACAACAAAAAAAGAGCCAATTAAAGAAAAAAACAAACCCAACCGAACTAATCCCGTCTTGGAAAATAATAGTAAGTGCTCTGGTACTAACTGGGACATTATTAACACTTTACATCTTGTGAAGAGGAAATGCAGATAGCACTTCTTGAAAACCACGAAGGAAAATGTGTGTCCGGAGAGGAAGGATGGAGATACCTGGTTTGGGAGAGTAAATCAGCCCCTGTGGGTCTCCATGCTGGCCCTGCTATCCTGTGTTAGGGAAGAGATCATTTAGATTGGGGTGAGGTCATTTAGATTTGTGCCCAGTAAGTGGCACAAATTAAATTTTTGTTCTTATGTATTAAATGTATACAATTTCCTGGGTGTGTGGGTACTCTGGGAAGAAACCACAGATGCCTTTTTCAAAAGCCAGCTGGGTTAGGGAAGTCTATACCTTTAATTATATGTCTAATTTCGTACGTCTTTTTAGTCTAAAGGAAAAAAAGAGCTAACACAGCTGAGGGTTTTAGGATTGCTTGTTGCTCAGAAATACTCTAAATTTTAAATTACCTGGTAGAATTCACTTATTGTTGTCAACTCTACCAATATATTCTATATTCTGTCATTTTGAATAATAATCTTTTAAGGTGGAAACTTGTTACCAGTGAATGGATGTTGAAGAGTGAAGGCCCTCAGAGCTTCTGGAACCTGTGTCCTTAACTTATGAGAGGGACAGGGTGAAGTCACTGTGGGCTCACTCAAAATTATACCAGAACAAAGAGAGAACTGTGGGTTTTTGACACCACTATACCAACAAACTTCTCAGGAAGGACTGAGTGTATCTGTGTTCAGCCAGGTATCACAGCAACCCATGGTAATTCCTGCCCTCTGGTTCATCCTGAGTCTGGGCGTTAATTATTCCTGTGGAGATACAATACTTTTTGGGTGACTACAATAGCTGGAACCAAACCTGGCCATATCTGATGTCTCCTTTTGGGAGAGACAGTCATCCCTTGAAGACTGAAGGGACAAGGCAAAGGGAAAGAAAAGGTGAAGCTTTCCACTAATCCTCCAGCCAGCTCTTTCCTGCCGCCTGGAGCTGAGGAACCTCTTCTTGTATGGTCTTTATCGGAATCAGATAGTGGCCTGTAGCACTTTGTCCCTCTGACTAGGAATGTCTTGAGTCAATTTGCACTCAGGCAGGGTAGCAGGAGGGTGTATGTGCTGGCCAAGATAGCTTCCAGAGCGAAATTCCTCCACCGTGACTAATTCCGGGTGGTGGATTTCAAAATCGATCCTTTTATGATTTTTCAAGATATGCCCAAAGTTCTTACAGAAAGGAGAATGGGATCAGTTATTGAATGCCTAAATCCCTTTTTTTTTTTTTTTTTTTTTTAATATCTGTCTCTGAAGTGATGATGGCTCCTGCTTGTGCCTTTAAAGGCATTTTTATACTTTCTTTGAGGTAATAATCCAAATCCTCCATGAGGGATCAGAGGAGCCTTTACTTTCCTGCACGCCACCCAGAAAGCAAATGCACTTCTATCAGCTGTTACTGTTTAGGTATTAACAGGTGTGTGTTTTCACCTATGCATTTTGATAACACTGCAGCCGTCTATTATAGACATTTAAATTCAGCCAGGTAAATACAGAGTAAGAGAAATTCTGGCTGCAGGAACAACTGCAGGAGCCCATGGCTTTTGCAGGGATGTTCTGCAGTTGTTCTCTTTTACCTGAGCAGTACCACTATATGTCTGAACTGTGCTGATTTTTAGGGAGAGTTGTATTGTGGTTTCTAATCCTTTTCTTTTGAAATTATCGAAAATTGACCCCTTTTTATTTTTTTTTTTCAACTAAGTGGCAACTTTTCGTGACATTAGCTGTTCAATGAAGACACATATTTTAAGAATAAAGACAGAGTTGTCCATTATTTTTCGTGTGATACTTCAAAAATAAAATGTTTCTGTGAAAAATTCCTTGCCCCTTCCTAAGCTTCTGACTGATATTTCTTGGCATTTTGATTCCAGTTTAAGTTTCCAACCTCCAAGCTGCATCTTAAGGGTGCAGTAGTGTGCATTTGGTATTGAAAACCCAGCTTAAATCTTTAATCTTTTGGAGAGCTACTTGGAAGAACTGGTCAAAAGTTTGATGGGAGAAAATTTGCCAAAAAATCGTGTCAGTAATTTGCT
Source organism: Empidonax traillii (assembly GCF_003031625.1). Classification (NCBI taxonomy): domain Eukaryota; kingdom Metazoa; phylum Chordata; class Aves; order Passeriformes; family Tyrannidae; genus Empidonax; species Empidonax traillii. The sequence goes on along the minus strand of NW_020955820.1, from coordinate 273,630 downwards.
GGAAGTGTCCGTAACTAGTGAGTAAAAAGAAAAACATGCTGAGATTGTATTTGTTATCTCAGTTGTTTCGCAGATGATGCCACCATCCCCAACAAAGGAGAGTTTGCCTGGGCTTTGCAATGAATCTAGTTGAAACCAGAGCCATGACATAAATCCAGTTGTGTGACCATGTGTCAGAGCTGCTTTGGGCCTCTGCAGCAGTTGTTTAGCTTAAACTGAAGTGACTTGAGCTGTTGTTTCATTATAAAGATATTGTCTCTGCTCACCGGCGTTACAAGAAGGGAAATTGCACAAATGCTTTTTAATCTTGCAATCCTGTATATCCACTTGTGTCTGTAAGTTAGTTATGTTTTCTTATTGAATGCTAAACAATTTCTTGTGTTTTCCTGTCAAATTAATGACCTGCAGTTACTAATTTTTATTTTGTTTTTAACTTTTGTGGGACCATGATCTGTTCTTCCTGTTTTGCAGTCAAATCGGTTAAAAACACTTGTTCTCATTCTGAGAAGTGTGTTTTATTTAACTTGTAATAGCAAAAGTTCGGGTCACTTTGACCACCTCTCCTTCAAAATATCTCATAAAGAAGTAAAATATTCAAAATATGTAGCTGTTGTATTTGTTATTTACCAACTGTTGATGGCAGTGATTCTTCCTGACCCAAACTGTGACTTCCAGGGTTGCTCAGCGGAATAACGAGGCGTTAAAATAACACTGATAAACTCTTTCTGGCTTTATGAACTTATTCCTTAGCTCTTCATAGTGTGAAGAAAAATCAGTATATGGTTTTCAAGTGCGCCATCAAAAGGAGGGGCTGAGGAGAGAAGCCTTAAGAGAGAACCTTAAGCCTGGTCTGGCAGTGTTGAGGTTGTGTCACACAGTGCCCTGAGACAGTTGGTTAACACCCATGTTCTTCACCTGCTGCTGGAGTCTTGTCCATACTCTCTTTGCTTTTCCAAGCCCTAATATCTATATTTAGCTAATATTATTAGCCCGTGACTCAGCAATAATAGTAATATTGAGATTTTGAGCTAATTACTAGTTGAGGGAATTAGGAAAGCCCGGAGCCCCTGACAGAGAGAACTTTTCTTCCAGGCTTTGAACTGAAGGCACTTTTACCTCCAGCAGGTGTGAGGGCTAAGCTCTTGGCACTGGGATGCAGCCCTTTGCAGCCTTTTCCTGCTGGGTAAGGACCTACACAATAGTCAGGCACGGAGCAGGATTTCAGAGCTGCAGTTGTAATGATGTTTTAAGAATGTATGGTTACTGGAAGTGTCACTGAACGGTCCATAAATTTTTTCTCGTGTGCTGCACCGAATTACTACTTTCCATTTGGCTGATTAAAATGACTGTACCAGATTGTGCTTTATTCCATTTGCTGAAATATGTACTTTGCAATTGAGAAGTTGTACCTTACAGCTCCATAATGTCAAGCTTTTTGAGCGCTCTGTCAGAAATGTAATGCTAAAACAAGGGATTAGTGGATCGCCAGCAAAAGGTCATTTTGGGAGCCAACTTGTGATGCAGGAAATATATGTGTTCCGGATGACTCTGTATCCTTCCAGCATTGGGCTGGATCCTATTTTCTGTGAGACCAGTGCCAGTGTTCTTTCTGAGTTCAAATGGGAACAGGATCGGCACTTCTAATACGTTCTGTCTGAGGAGGATTGTGTGAGATAAATGTATATCCTTATGCTGCCTCTCCCTGAGGATTTTCTTCAGGCACTTGTCGTGAGGCAGCGTCTTCAGTCCTTTCTTGTGGTACCCCAGAGCAGCAAGAGCTCCACGTGTCAGGGGGACGGATCCCAAACATCACCTCTCGGTTCTCTGTTTCTCCAAAACAGGAGCTGTGTAATTGAGCTATTAGGGAAAGGTGGAGACACAGATGTTGAAGTGTCATATCCATCCTGTGTTGCTGGTGGGCAGTTATTATCAGGTGATTGTTTGGAGGCAGATGGGAAATATCCTGAGGGTGTGAATTCGCTTTTTTGAAAGGTAAGGTCTGATACAATGAGTGCTGCTAATTGGTGCCACCCTCAGTAGGACTGAGAGTGCACCAGTGTCTGCAGTGCCCAGAGCAGGGGCCAGGGCAATTTATAGCAGAAAGTGTGGAAGCTTCCACTGCTGCATCCGTGCCGTCCCAGATCAGGCATAAATAATTCCAGTGTCCAGCACGATCAAACAGGCACAGGGGAGGCTTTTAAATGTGGATTACACGAGGTTAACGATTCGGGGAAGCTGTGGGGAGGGAGAGGGTGGAGCTGTGCTAGTGAAGATCCCAGCCTCTCTCCTTCCACCCCCCCAGGTCCGGAACCAGCACTGGAGCCTCATCATGGAGAGCGTGGTCCCGTCAGACAAAGGAAACTACACGTGCATCGTGGAAAACCAGTACGGCTCCATCAACCACACCTACCACCTCGACGTGGTTGGTGAGTAGAGCTGCCCCTTGGAACACGGGGGGTTTTTCACCAATGAGTTTCTCTATTGAAACATTTAGGACTAAGCTGGTGCGTTTTTCATTAATTTTGGAGATGATTTCATGGCTCTCCAAAGATAAGATTTCACTACAGGGCCAATTGCTACATGACTTTATATATTCATCCGTCTCCCTCGTGTCTGTAGGATTAATCTACCCAGGCCTTGGCAAAGGTGTGATATCCATGTCTAATATCCACCTACAAGCTTACCATGACAACTAAATAATAAATGCTGATGCAATTTTAATCATTGCCGTTACAATTTAATTATTACTTTCACAGTTGTACTAACACGAGTTTTAATAACTGCACTTATGAAAACTGTCAAGCAATCCTTTCGATTGCTGTTATTATAGCTGAAATGTTTTTTCTTTTTTTTTTCTTTCTTTTTTGTTTTTTTTTAAATGAAAAGCTAGATATTGAATTTGGTGAAGCTAGAGCAGATCTGGGGCTTCAGGAAAGGTACTTGGAATTCGCAGCAGTCTAAGAGAGATCTGACTGTAGCCTGTTGTGTGGGCTCTGAGCAGTGCCTGAAACACAGATGATAAAAATTGTGAAGAAGTGTTTTACCTGAGGACAAATTCTAAACAGCTGTGTGAAGTCTTAAGTAGTAGCAAAGCTGTGGTTCAGCAGGACTATTAAACACAGGCTTAATAATGTTAACTTATTAATACCCAAATCCTGGTGACTTTATTAAGGCTTGCAGATATTTATTTAAGTGCTAAGCTAAATTAGGGCTTGAAACCTCAGAAACCATTTCTGCTCATCTCTGCTCTGGTTGATCAGCCTGGATGGGTGTGAGCAATTTTATTGGCTCTGGAGGCATTTCTGTCCACAAGGAATCAGTTCTAATAGGACCTGCTGGTAGGACCTTTGGGGATCTGAGCTATGGCTTCTGAAGTATGTCTTGATTGAGCTTTGCTGTCTCCAGCATTGAGATGATCTGAGCATCACAAGCCCCGTGAATAGAACTCTTGGTTTATCAGTATTGAAAGCAAAAGTTAACTTGATTAGTGAAAGCTGGTTTTGGCTGGTCACTGGCAGCTCAACTCCATACTTTCCCTGTGGAGAATGTTACTGTGAGTTTGCGTTTATATGACTGAAACAGTGACAAATTTTCATTGACCTAGTTCTTGACTGGTTTTACGTGAGTAAGATGCATCCCTTGCTTTTTTTTTTTTGGATGGTCTTTAGAAGTAGTGTCTTATTTTGTCTGAGACCCCCAAGTCCAAAAGAAAACAAGTGCCAGCTTCTCAGGCAGCAAGAAAGGAAAAGGTTCCCTGTGGTAAAAAGCTGAGGAGAGGCAGCCTTTGTGGAGCAGAGGAGGAAGAAGGATCATTTTGTGATCAGACTAAGGTGTTACCACCAGCCCTCGCACGTTTGAGCCTTCAGAGAACCACCCAGCTCACCTCTACTTGGTTTTAGGTAGCCAACACTGAAAGCAGTGAGGATTCTCAGGGCCTTGGCGGTATTTTTGTCATCCTTGGTGTAGAGTGAGCTATGGGTATGGTTGAGGTGAACCGAGTGACTGGCAAAGCCATTTTTTTTGTTTGAACACTTGTTTAAACAAAGTTTATGGAGGGTGCAGCAGCAACGGCTGCTGGGGGAGGTGGTGAGTTGTGTTCTGCATGATGGGGTTCTCTGCTGGCCACCTCACTGAGGGCAGGGGCTGCTGCCGTGGGCTGGGCTCCACTCAAAGCCTGTCCTTGCTGAAATGGAACTGATTAAACATTCCCTCTCTCTGCCCCTCGTTCCTTTCCCCGTCCCACTCTGGCATGTTTCTTGTGGGCCATAAATTTCCTCACCCGAGCAAATGTGTTCGTGGATGATGTGGTCACTTGAGCAAATATTTGTCAGAAGCCTTCTCACCTCCTCTCCCCCTCTGAGCCTTCTGAATGTCTTACATTGAGGAATATTTTGCAGAAGTTTATTTTTTCTTGCAGTAAATTACAGCGACCTGCATGAATGAATGGAATGGTAGTAGGGATTATGTCATTTATTTAAATGTCTAGTCCTTTCCTATAGAGAGGCAGAAAAGTAAATAGTGAGGATTTTCAAAAGTGACCGGTGATTTGAGGTGCTGGGTACCCGGCTGATGGCACCCAGAGGACCTTGCTTGGGTCCTGTGAGACACGAAACCAGAAGTCCAGAAATGACTTTTGGAAGTCACCACTTGCGTTTCAGAGTCCTGCGTTTTTAATGCTTTTACTACTTTTTTTTTTCCCATTTAATTTGGTGAGTTCAAGGGTGTAACTGATAGTTTACTTTGCAAACCCGTGCAGGGCGAGGAGCACCCTGAGATACCTTGGCTGAGTTCAGTGTGAGCCTCTTGAGATGCCACGTTGGGACTTTTAAACCAAATGGGGATGGATGTTTGAGAGCTCGGCCGTTTCTGTGTGGCTGAAAGCTTGCAGTAATTGTGGAGCATAAAATTGCTGAAGCAGTAAATTAAGGCTGGCCAGAAGGGGAAACTCTGACAGTTTTTCTAGTTGAGACAGTTCTACGGAGTCTATTTTATGCCCCTTTTTTTTTTTTTTTTAATGTTTTCATATGAATTTTCAGTTCCCACAAGGTTGTGGAGAGTTATGAATGTTTGTTTAGAGGCAATTGCGTATGTAGACCGCATCTTAGAAACTCCAGGTCGTAATTTTAGGTCAAGCACTGTGTAGAACACTGTCAGTTGAAAGCCTCTGAAATTACTTTTCCTATATGGTTTAACTGGTTCCAGAGCTGATTAAGTGTAAGTAATAGCAAATGGTATTAAACATGGTAACGTATTACACTAACATGAGCATCTGACTATATGGTGTAATGTAGAGAACCCTCTGATTATGTCACAGAGTTGGGAGGTATCCCAGGAAAAATCGTGCCAAATGGTGACACAATGCTAGTTAGGAATATGCCAATAACTTTCCAAACCTTGAACTCCTTCGACAATTAAAAGCCTGGAGCCAGCAGGGCTGAGAAGTTTTCAGTCAGAATGTAGGTGTGAAGTATTCTCGTTTTTACCTTGTAATTACTTGCAAGCGCTCTTAAAAGAGTCGGCTCAGATGGTCTCCTTCAATCTTACAAACCTGGCAAAACCCTTGCACTGATTTTTTTTTTTTTTTTTTTTACAATGGGAATAGAAAACACGGAAGAAAAAAGCAGCAAGTCATTGGCAGCCTCTCTACTGCACAGGATACTTGTGCACAGTGAACTGTGTTAGCAGGGAATGGCCCATTCAAGTTGGCCAGGATGTTCTGTGTTGGACTAAAGTTATTCTTTAAATGTTTGGGATACCCCAATCAATGGCCTTTTTTCTTCCTCCTCCTTTTCCCAACGGGGATTTAAGCAGGCTGTATGCAGGGCCTTGCTCAGGGTTTTAAGTGTGTTAGATTGCAGCAGTGGTGACCGTACAAAACTCCTTTGGGATGCTGGGGAAGGGAGAGGAGTCGATTTTAGCTTTTTATTAGGCTTCAATTAATATCAGATACTTATTGTCCAAGGCAGTGTGCCAGGGCACAGCAATTGCTCACAACTGAAATGCGTCAAGGCAGGGAGAAGGAAATGTCACTGTCCATTTTGGAGATGAAAACCCGGGCTGGGGAGTGATGAAATTTCTTTGCCCTGGGTCACACAGGAAGCTGGTGACAGAGCCAAAAAGTAAAAGCTGGTCTTTGAATCCTAATCCAGTACCTTAATTAAAAGAATGTTCTTTCCCTTGTATGGTTAAGCCCATCAGCTGCTTTCTGAAGTGCCTTTCTCTTCCTTTGTATTTAACAGTAGGTAGAAACTTGAGTTTTTGTAGTAAGCTGACTAACAGACTAACTTCATTCTCGTTAAGTGTGCATCAAGTCGTGCAGTCTGAAGGGAGAGCGAGCGCAAACGGAGTGGTTTTCACTCGCGAGTTGCGTTGTGGCGAATCCGGGTTTGCAGGGAGCAACGTGGGAACGCAGCCACCGAGACTTGTGTATAATTAGATCACTCTTGGATTGCAATTATCGCTGGAGTACGATTTTTTCGGCAGCGGCAGCAGCTCTGTTTGAGTGCGGGGGAACTAATTGAGTTTGTGTTTTAACGGCAGAGGGAGGAGGGTTAGGCTTTGAGCAGTCCTAGTGCAGGTAGCCATTTCTGCCCTATTTAGTGTCGTCATCCAGGGAGACAAAAGGTGGTTTGGTTTCAGATGAAGTCCCCCACGTTGCCTCGTTTACTGGGTTTTATAAGCAGCTGCTATAGCGGGACACATCTTCCAAAAATCCATAGGATGACCCTGCTGTTTACTCTAAAAATGAACATGTCACAAATACGTTTTTTTTTTTCTAAAGAAATCCTTTTGCAGCCAGTTTAGCTGTGCCTTGACCAGTTTTTCGTTTGCCTTATAGCCTTGCCTTTGGCTGTTTTTACTGAGGAGTGAGCTCCAGGGGTGGCAGAGTACCACGCAGTTGTCCCTTAACAGTAATTCGTATTTTCATATAAAACCAGTGTGAGAATAACTTCTCATCCAGAAAGCATTTTAAATGCCTCTCAGCTTAAAGCTTGTGCCCCAGAAATCTCATGTATGAGTGATTTTACTGATGGGCTGTGCAGAGAACCGCTTTTGTTCTGAACTCTTGGAGGTTTTAGAGAGCTCTAGGACGAATTTTATTCTTGTTTTTTACAGCACGTTGTTAAAAATCTGATTAAAGTGGAATCGACATTTTGCTATGGGTACTTCACTGTTTTTATTTCCCCTAGTCTAGGCAGAAGGAGAAACTTTTGCCTTTGTTTCTAGTCAAGTTTTATTTTGGGGTTTTCATGTGCTCTCACAGCCTCTAGCTGTGAACAGGGCATGAGCACATTTTTTCTTTTTTTTTAATAAGCCATGTTTCCATTTTGTCATTCCTTAATTCATAAAAACATATGTATTGTTGTTTGCTTTTTTTTGCTGAGCCTTGGTTTGTCGAAATAAAGCGCAGAATCAGTTCGACTTAACTGGAATTTGTTCCTTAATTTCCAAAGAGCTGTCTTTAGGCTTCGGGTTGCACACGAAAAAGGAACTGACACCAACTAACTACGTGCCTGGGACGTTGCATCACTGGTGTCTGGCAGGAGTTAAGTGCAGGTATTACAACCAAGCCTAAACTTGCATTTTTCTGGCAGATGTGCTCGTGGTTGTTGACTGGCTCTTTTACAGGGACAAGCTTTGGCTTGACGTCTTCACCCCAGCGCTTGGGGCGTGGGACGTGATGAGACAGGGACAGGAGGCACCAAGGAATCCAATCCAAGCCTGATGCTTGCCCTCGGGGGACTTGGTTAGGCTTAGAGGGGAAGATGATTTTATTTAATGTGCTGATAAGTGTGTGGACTTTACACCTGGCGCTGGGGCTTTTGGCGAGGTGTGTGTGCCTGAGGAGGAATTAGGCAGATTGTATGGTGCTGAGGGCTGTGGGGTTCTTCTCCTGGAAACAAAGCCCACAGTGTGATGGTTCAGCTGAGGGAAAATGAAAGCTTATGGGTTCCCCCCCCCACACACACACCTCTTTCTTAATAAGGTAAAAATATTCTAACCCCGTGGTTTTATAGCATTAAAGCTTCTGATTTCATTGGGGCAGCCTGGCTAAATCACATTTTATGGACAAATACTAGTGTCATTACTTCATCTGCTGGGTGAACAGTGAATTTGTCATGTTTGGAATGCTTCCTGCAGAGTCTGCTGGGGAGGACTGGTCTCCCTGTCCCACTTTCTGTCTTATTACAGCCCCAAGGCAGGTATTTCTCTTTCTTTTGATGAGTGATGAGCAGGATATTGTTTCAGCTCTGTTATTATAATTTTTAATCGTGCCTTCTAATTTGTGCAGTATCCTACTCGTGGAAATGCAAGTAGGAATTTGCAGGAGTTGTCTGAAGATGCAAACAGGACTGGTGCCTTGTTAAATCTGCAGTTGGCATGTGCCAAAAGCAATGTCTGTGCCTAACAAGAGAGGCTTTTTGACCTCACCCAGGCTTTTCTAACGATTTTATCAGTGGAAAGAAATGGCTGTGTAGTTGGCAGTAAACTGGTAAAGCTATTGTCCTCTTAAAAATAAAAAAGCGTAAATCTTATCAAAAATACAAAAAAATTGCAAATGAACTGTGGTAGAGATTGGAGAAATGGACCCTGTTAAAGGCAAACACAAGGTTATTAATTGTGTCTGTCTAATGAGTGGAGAAGTTTTGCCTGTATTTCTTTTTATTGTCCCAAGCATGGGAGGAAATGCAGAGGTGGGACAACCCTATGGCTGCAATGGTGGTGGGACACATAAATCTTGAGACCACCACACTGGTGATTTTGGGGATTAAACTGGGACTAAAAGAGACGTGGCAGAGAGGGATGTGGATGGTATTTACAATCCAGGAGAGGAAAAAAATCATTAAGGGCTTGGGAGATCAGGTTGTCAGAGCGAGATAGGTAAGAGGGTGAGAGATCTTTGGCAGGACCAAAGCATGAACAAATCAGTGAAATTCTGTGAAATTTCTGTAACATTCATTTCACACAGTGAAATTCTGTGTCTAATAAAGACCCAGCAGGTTACACTTAGAACCTTTTGGGTTGTGTCCTCTCCTCTCACTGCTCTGCAAACCATTGTGTGACCTGAAATCCAGAGGTGCCTGTGATTTACAGCGTTTTGAGGGTTTTAAGCCATTAGGTCATCTTTGGATTGCTACTGTTCCCGTGGTGCAGCTTCAACAGCAGTTGTTCCACTGAAACATAAAAAGGCCCTTTTAAAAATCATAGTTTGTTAAACACTTTTGAATGTTGAGCTGCTCTGTAAATATAAAACATTGAGTTGATTTTTTTCAGATTGCTCTTTTAAAGGTATTATGACTACGTTGAAATTTTTAACTGTTCATGAAAGTAAAACACTGGTACTCTCAGGACTTGAGCTGAGGGAAGAACCCAACGTGACCGTGTAAGTTGGAATAAAGGCAGTCTATTATTTTGGCAAGATGCTTGACAACATATTGGCTGGAATATCTCTTTGGCCAGTTGGGGTCAGCTGTCCTGGCTGTGTCCTTGACTTAGTGTCAGTCCTGGTCAGCAGCTACTGAACCATCAGTGTCTTACTGATGTTATTCTCATCATAAATCCAAACACGGCACTGTACCAGCTACTAGGAAGAAAATTAACTCTACTCTGGCCAGAAACAGGACAAGAAGAGAGGTCCAGAACAGCAGAAAGTTAACAGATAAACGTCCTTGTTTTGGAGCATGAAGTTTGTGTCCAAGCATGGCCAGCCTAAGTGCTTTCTCTGAACTCTGTTGCATCTTGAGAACCTTGCCTGGATTTATTGGAAATATAATGACAAATGTGTATAATCAGGGTCTTCCCAAGAGCAGCTTTCTTCAGCATCTGGTCCAGTGTCCAGAAGAGGTTGTGGATTGTGTGTTGCAGAAGCGAATGTGATGCTGAGGGAGGGTTGTCTCCCTCCCTGACACGGAGCCACATGATGGCAAACTTCATCACCAGGGAAGACAAGCCCAAAGCCTGAGTGAGATCTGCATAAACATGTCTTTAGGCTGAGCCAGGATTGCCCAGCACAGATCATTGAAACCCTGGGTGCTGGAGGTTCTCCTGCCCCAAGAGCCTGCACAGTGGTTATGGTCAGTCAGCCTGGCAGGGAGCTGGGAAAGGGCGAATTCCGCAGTCCTCCCAATAATTTCACACCTGCGTGGCTCAATAGAGCAAGTGTGCTCTCTAAGAGAAGGGGGGGGGGGAGAAGTGTAGAAATACAAGAGGGCTTTTTAAAGCTTTTACATAATCTTTTCCATTTTACTTTAAAGGCAGAGCTGTTTTTTTAGGAAAGGAAATTTGGAGGATGAAAAATATGCAGCCGGGTCACAATAACAACAGAAATAATAACTCCCCCTGTGTGTTTTATGGCATCACTGGGTGCGCTGGTGAGTTAATCCCGCTGCAGCTGGAAGAGGACATCATCCCTGTGGGAGAGATGCTGTTTGCCAGGCATACAGTAAACCTTTGGCAGAGCCTGTTGCAGGGCCCAGTCCAGTGATGCTGGACCCAGCATTGTCTCTGCCTGTTATACAGCAGCTGAGTGCTGGGAGCTGTGCACAGCACAAAGGATGATATCTCTGTGTGTAAAAGTTAATGCATTCCCTGGAAACAGCCAGAACAATAAAATTTTACCACTTGTCTGTGAGAAGTCACAAGCTGTTTTTCATAGCCTCTTGTAGCCTCTTTCTTTTAGGGTACGCTGAAAAGAATGTCAGTGAAAATTTTAGCTCCTCATTGTTCCGTTTCCCATGGTTTTTCCACACTAAAATAAGGCCTCTCTGCCCTTTGTTCAGACATGTATGAAGATTTTGCTTATGCCTGCGCTGTGTGAGGGATGCTGCAAGGCAGCTTCAAGATTAGTGCTGCACAACTCTTGCTCCTCTGACTTTTTCTGCTCCGTGGGGCTGATGAAACCCATGCTGTGTCAGCCTGACAATAGGGCTTTGCTTTAAGGACAAACTGGTCTCGAAACCCTGTTGATAATTTCGTGTTTTAAAACAAGAACATTCATGTTGCCTGCCTTAGCCCCGGGCTTGCTGAATGTTCCTGTCTGTTTAACCCTCAGATATACGTGTGATTTGAAAGAACAGCTTTTAACTAGTTCTGATGGTGATTTTTTTTTTCCCCCCCCTCTCCCCACCCCTACTGTTTTCACTGACATCAGTGGGTTTTTATCAAGCCAGATAAGCTGGTCTTGCCTACTTTCTTTTTCCTGACTTGCTGCCATATGGGAAAGAGGTGTGCAGATGCCCTTCTGCTGTAAAGGTGTGCAAAGATGGATTTTTTTAGCTAAAATGCACATAGGACAGTGAGCTGAAGCTCTGCTGTTGAGCTATCCAAGGAGACAGATGGGATAACATCAGCGGGAGCTGTGCCTGCTTGAGAAACAGTGCCATTACTTAAAATTGGAGGTGAAGGTGGTGAAGCCAAGGACAGAGAGTTTGAATGCACCTGATTAATTTCTGCAAAGATTTAAAAAAGGCACTGCCTTTGACTTGACTGGCCTTGTTGAGTTAGGAGGGTTTGGGTACCACAAGGAAGTTGGATGGGTCAGCAGAGGCTTTAGTATGGGGTAGCAAATGGGTCTGCTTCTGATGTATGGGACAAAATTTTAATCTTTAGCATTAGAATTCTTTAATAGTCTGTGTCACAATGCTCTCAGTTTCTGGAGAAAGTATTCAGTGACTCCCTGCTGACTGGGTCCTGTCCACAAACCAGAGCAGAGCTGGGTGCTGGAGCCCAGTTGTTAGCAATGATGGAGTGTGTGGCACAGCAGCAGAAAAGAAATGCCTCGAGGTTATATGAGGCTTCTAAATCAGAGGACAAAGGGAGCTTAGAATGTGGTTATGGGGGTTGGCCCCTCGCTCCCATCTGCATGAGCAGATCCCTGTGCCAGGTTCCCTTGAGAGGGCCAGGAGCTCCAGCTGCAGAGACACCCCTTTGAGCTCTTGGCCACTGAGGTGACTTCTTCAAGTAGTGTTGGGCCAATAGGAAATGCTGTACACAGAGACTCCTGCTGTACTGGAACACTGAGTGGCGTGGACACTTGTTGGCTAATGCCTACTGGTAAAAGATGCCAAAATTTGTAAGGCGTGATATCATCATTACTGGCTATGCTGGTCTGATCCATAAGCTATTCTCTTAGGCTGCCTGAGAGGCCCCTGTTCTTTATCAAGTGTTCTTGCCAGGGATGGTCTTTATCTCTTAGTGTTTTATGACAGTGATGCATTATTCCTCCTAGCCTTACAGCATCTTGTGATTTTGCAGGGTTTAGGAGGAGAGCACTGTCCCCAACTTGCTGAGGACGCTACCTCAGCGTGTCCAAATTACCTGGGAAGCAGCGATTTGACGGGTGTGTGTATCTGTGTACTCACAAATAGAACATGACAGTTCAGCAGCGCTCCTGAATTGGCCATAAACAACATGCAGTGCTTCATGTTATGCAGAAGGAAACCCAAACTGACGTGCAGCTGGTAGAAGCTGCTCAGCTCCTGGCTCGTGTGTGTGTCTAGCGCCTGACGTTAATTAGTAGAGGTGTTTTGCCCACACCTGCTTGGTTGTTCCTGATCTTTGGAAAGAGCAGCCAGCGCTCAGCCTCACTCCCCCACACCACGGAGCAGAACAGTGGAGTCAGGAGTGTTTTGCTTCCAGCATTTCACAGGGCACAGGCCCCCATAAGCAGTTGCTTTGTGCTGGGGAGAGGAAGCGGAGGTTTGGCTTGGCCCGTGCGTACAGAGCTACCTTGAAGGAGGAAATTCTTGTGGGGACTGACATCTGTTTGGTTAGACCCCTCCTATGCCACTCCACCTAGGGGTATGGAGAGCAAAGAGTAGTTTCAAATTGGGTCCTTTGTGTGAGCTTGGGTAACGCTGGGTTTATAGAGAAACCTGAGTTGCAGTTCCTCATGCTGGAGTTGTTCCTGGAACTCACCTCAGGAAAAGCTCTCTAATTAATCCAGCCTCTGAGTGCTTGTGAACTGATTTGCAGCTCGTGGAGATGGAATCTTTCATGAAAGAGGGTGATCCTTGTGTTTCTCCTTGCAAACTGGTTCCTTCGCTGTCAGCTAGCACAGGGTAGAAACCTGGAGGTCTTCACTCACCGAACAATAAGGGATTGATCACCTTATTATCTTTTCTTTTAATGGTTGATATCACCCAAACAGACAGTGATCAGGCAGATGTCCTGTGGCTGGCCCTGTGGCTTTAGTAAATGCTCTCATCTGGGAGTAGGTATCCAGACTGCCAAAATCATCATCAGAGCCAGCAATAGTGGTACGTGCATGGACAGTCTCAATAGGGACACCAGAAAGGGAGCACAGAGACAGAGTGGCTTGCAGAGATAGGGAGAGCTGTTCCCCCAGACTGTGACTGAAATGGTCATTGGTGCCACTTCTGAGAAGAAGTGATGTCTCAGCTTTGAGGTGCACTGGTCCTGTGGGAAGCTGAGCTATACCTGAGAGATTTCACCTTCCTGCCACCTCCAGGTTAAATCACCTGAAAAGTTACTGTGGAACTGAACTTTCTGTTGGAGCAGTTCTGGTAATCCCGTGGGTACATTTTGGAAGAGGGCACAAGGAGGGGACTCTGGGTGTCCCAGAGATGGGTGACACCAGTGGCTTCCCATTTCATGAGGTCCATGGGTCAGTTGGTGGCATGAGGAGTCAAGTGTTCACCATGTGCATCTGTAAAATATCTCCCAAGGGAATTCCCAGATGTTGTGGGATAAAAGAGGATACCTGCAGTTAATCTGGGGTCAGGGCCATGTAGTAACATGTTCCTGCATCAGCAGTGCTGCCCCCAGACCTCAGCAGCCTTCTGGGACCTCCCATGTTAGGGACATGGCCCAGGGGAGATGGTGGGAGAGCTCTGCTCACTGGTGAAGATGGAACTCGGGAGGAATGTTTCAGTCCAAGCATTTGATGAAAGGGCTGTGGTTACTTTTTTTTAAGGCTGAAGAGTCAACCTTGCAAGTTTGGTCAAGTTTAGTTTTCTAGCTCAGCCAAAGCCAGTGCAAGAGGCTGTGATTACAGTCTGGCCTAAAATGCGGTAGAATGCTTTTGAGACCCATAATTTACAGAATATTTAGAATCTTTGACGGCAACAGATGTTGCAGGATCTGAAGGAAGGTGGTTGGGAGTGCTGGCAGTGTTTCCACCAAATGGGGTCCAGGCTGCTGCTGAAAACTTCCCATGCTTGGAATTGGACAAGATAAGCAACCAGAGCTGAAGGTGCTGTGCTGACCAGGGCAAGTGAAGAAGAGGGCATGGCAGGTCTGTGTTTTCATTTAATAGAGAAATATCTGGGACCACTGCATTTTTCATTCAGAGGTGACTGAATACACAGAAACTCTACCAGGGACTATTGACTGTCATCGTTTGAGGGATCCCTCTGGAGCTTCTCAGTGGCAGCCATCAAGATGAGTCCTTAGAAGTCAGTGACATTTCAAAACTGGTTTTAAAGACTCTGATAAATGTGTCTAGTTAAAAACTGTGGAAAAGAATTAGGTAACCTTTTTCTCCCTCTCTCCCCCTCCTTCATCCTTGAGGATGTCTCTGTTGTCCCCAGAACTTGTACTTGGTCTTGCATTTGCTATTCAGCTTTTATTTTCCTAGCCTGCACTTGAATCACACATTTGCAAGGAGAGGAAACAAGCACATTCAGAAGGAGAAAATAAGAGTAGTTTTCGTGTTTTTTGAAATGAATCGGGTGCCTTATGCAAAGCCCATTGAATTCCATGTGAGTTTTCCCCCTGACTTCAATGGGCTTTGGTTCTGGCTTTTAGCTCCCGTGAAAGGTCCTGAACTGTCTGTGCTGGGGTGACGAGGAGGCTTGGATAGACAATTCCCAGAGCTCTTCTCAGCCCCTGGCACAGCCAGGTTGCTAAGGAGACTTGGCCTCGCCAGGGTCCCGGAGCTCACCCCTTCCGGGGTTATTGTCTCCTCTCCCTGCCAAGGCACTCCAGTCGCTGCAGAGCCACTCTTTGAGCCACAATACACTCCACTTGGGCCTCTTGACAGCAGCAAATCCTGCCCTACATCTTCCCTCCGGGGGTGTGCTTGGCGAGCAGCCTCTCTTCCTGCGGTCGTTCCGTCCTGCGCCAGGACCAGAGCGGTGGGATCGTGTCTTCTGCTCTCCCTTGGCTGTGAAACGTGGGGTTTGGGCCCTGTGACCCACCTCCACACCCCAAAGTCTTCACCCCATATGGTTACATCATATTTTCCTGTTTCTCTCCTCTCTGGTTTCCCCTCTGTAGGCTACAATAATCATTCCCAGTCACTTCTCCCTCCATCATCTGTGGCAGGACAGGCTCCCACCACCTCCGTGTGTCCTGCAGAGCTGGAAACATCCTGGGCAGCTCCTTTTATTTTGCCATTTTTTTGGGGGAAACTCGGGAATTTTCCAGCTCTCTGGGATTCTCTGTAGTTTTATCTCTCTCGGAGGAAAGTATTCTGAAGTTTTAACATTAACAGGCTAAATGACAGTTTCCTCTAAGCCTTTGGGCAAGGTCTCTTTGTCAGTTGTCTCTTCAGATAGCGAGGCTGTTTGTCTATGGATAAGTGAGCAGAAGTGCTCAAGCCCTGGGGACTTTTATGGTGGTGTAAAATTTAGGTGCTCGCAGCCTTGGATGTGATACTCCTCAAGTGAGCCGTCCTTTCCATTCTGTCTTTTGTAAATAATTGATAAATTGTAAACATTTGTAAATAATTCCTCAAATTGGGGGTGATGTTGGTTCTGTATCTAGGCTGCAAGTGGGGGAAAGCAAGCTGGTGTTTGTCTCTGAAGGTGGGATCCAGCATTAAGCGTGCTGGGGGTGATTTTCTGTTTTGCAGCATGTGCTCTGGACTGGGTTTTGTAACGTGAGACTAGCACACTGAAATTTCAGTGTTCAGGAAGCAAGGATTTATTTCCTGAAGTGGTTCTTCGATTCACTCTTAATGAACAAGAGGAATATTGAAATCACTGAGGCTATGGAGCTATGGCATTGGTTGCCAACTTGTTTTGTGTAAAAATATTGAGTTGAATAACTAGAGATGTATATAGTCACTGTATTTTAGTGATGATCCTGGTTGTAATTAGGTAACAATAAAATAAGTTTCACCAACCTTTTAAAAAAATTTTTTAAAGAGAACTTCAACTTCCTTTGCAAACCTTTAGCAAAAAAGAACATGCTGTTTCCATCTGATATTAGTGTAACTAGTTGTTTGAGTGATGAGATCTGCTTACAAATGTACAGCTTGTATTTTAAATGCTCAGTAGTGACGTGAGATTTATGAATATGGCTTTGACAGTACCTGTGCTTAGCAGAGTCCTCAGATTTGTGTGGATTTGCAGAGAAGTAGGCAAGACAAAACATCCCCAAATTGCTATTTCCAGGATATGATACTGTACAGAATTAAGCCTGGTCTTTGGTAATTAGTGGAACTTTCTTCGCATTTAGTTATTTTCCCCAGTACCAAGTGTGTTTCCTGTGGTCCTTGGGCTCCAGGTTGGTCCTGAAGCCCTGCTGTATTTACATGATGATGATCATCCTGTGCTATTTGCCTGTGTGGGCACAGGAATATTCATTCCCCTTTGCCGAAGTGGGAGAGCTGATGAACATTCATCATTTCTCCACGTGTTGGAGGGCAACCAAAGTTTATTTTTAACGCATTTACCCTTAGAGAAGAAATTCTACAAACATCCACACATATACACCTATACATGTGCCCACACTTCAGTCCTTTTTGAAAGGAATTCAGGACTAAGAATGTAAAAACTCTGCTTTGCCGCCCCTTTTTTTTGGTAGGGGAAATGTTTGACAGTCATCAATAAAGGATTAAATCATTGATGGCTATCAGGACAAACTAAACACGTCTCGTGTGTTGATGCTGGCATAGTAGGAACTTTTCCAAGATGTTTCAGGCCTCGTTCTCTGGTTTGTTTAAGGGCAGAGAGTAAGGTCACAAAGGAAATCAAACCCTGATGTGGAGAAATGAAACATGAGGCCTACTGACTTCTAAAAAACATTTTAAATAACATTCTCTAAGGTTTCATTTTATACTGAAGGCAGCTGTAATAAGTTTTGGAAGATGGTGTAAGGTTTCTATTAAAGAGAGATTTTTTTTTGCTCGCTGTTTTTGTACCCAAATGAAGGAATGAGGGAGACGGAATTAGAGCTTACTTAGCATAAGGTGAGAAACTAAAAGTTCTCTCCAGAACTGTAAAAGGCTAATTTATGTGTTCTGCTGTGATTTACAAATTAAAAAATATGAAACTGTTCCTAGATCTTTGAAAATGACACGCATAGCCACGGGATAATTTAGTAACTGCAACACAAATGCACTTTTGCCACAAGTAAAGTAAGGCTGCTGCTTTGTAGTGTGCTGCCAGCATAGCCTCAGTGAATGAATTCCCAGTAGATGTTTGCTGCATGCCAAATATATTGGGCTGCATAAAAGATCCCATTGTTCAGTGGGCATCATTATTTGCTATTATACTCACAATGTTTGCTTGTGAAACAATTTATTGGGAACTTGTATGTTTAAGAAGGAACGCTTGACTTGAAATTCAGCTGATTTGGCTCGTACCGTCAAAGCTTTCACAGCGCAGAGCCTCCAAAAATAAACATTTAGGCCTGCTGGTTTTTACTTACCTCTGAAAGGATTCCTGGAGCAGGGGAGAGTGGAGAGCTGAGGCTGGGCAGTGAGCATTTCTCGCTTCTAATTCGTGGAATCCTTTAGGTTGGAAAAGCCCTCTAAAGGTCATGGAGTCCAACCATGAGCCCACCACTGCCAAGTCCTCAGTTGTCACATCTACACGACTTTCAAATGCCCTCTCTGGGCAGCCGGTTGCAATGCTTTGACAACCCTTTTGGTGAGGAAACTTTCCCTAATATCCCATCTAAACCTTCCCTGGCGCAACCTGAGACCGGATCCTTTTGTTCTGTCACTTGCCAGAGCTGAGGATGAGGTCCCATCAGTGCTGTCCCCAAAGACTGTTTATATCACATCCACAAAATCGGGCTGGGAATGCTCTCTGGGCACCCAGATGGTTCAGGGTGCGCTCGGTATATCCAGCCATGTGAACTTGGCCAAAAATTATTTGATATATGCTTCTGCAAGTGCATAGATTTAAAGCTGCATTGGCTCACATGAAATACCCTGCAGTTTTCTGGAGAGTTCTGTGTTTCCCTGTGTCTTGCTCAGAATAAGAACTAGTGTTTTCTGCTGCTGTGTGTGGGTAAAGCAGAGAGCAGTGATGGTGATGGGACTGGTCAGGGCATTTTAGAAGGTTGAGCTGCCTGGTGAGTGAGTCCTGCTCAAGGAGGTTCAGTGCTGAGGCTTCTACTGCTGCTAGTTCTGAGAAATTCCCTTTGGTTTGTTTTAGCACACTAATCAGTTTTTAAAATGAATCTATAATATTTGTTCTTTATTTTTTGCAGAGGTTTAGTCGAATCAGAATGTTTTAAAACTCCGAGGTACTTACTACAATAGCATTAAAAAAAAAAAAAAGAGGTATTTTATTTAATTATTGCTGAGTTGAAACTGTGGAAAATGTGTAAAGTTTCTAAGCATGGATTCTCCCCTCCCCCCCCAGATGGCTGTTCTTTAAATTACAAGTGCAGCGCTCAAGTCATCGTCTCCTTTGAACTGCAGTTTTTGTTACACGTTTTGGCTGCAGTTGTTATTTCGGAGGAGTCAGCCAACAGGCTCGCAGGGCTTTTTGGCTCCAGTTCACTTACGGTTTTCTTGGCAGCTCCGCTTATTTATGCATCTTTATTTCCCTCCCTCTCTCTGTTTCTCTCTCTCTCCCCCCCTCCCTGCCCGAGCAGAGCGTTCCCCTCACCGGCCCATCCTGCAGGCCGGGCTGCCCGCAAACGCCTCTGCCGTCGTCGGAGGGGACGTGGAGTTCGTCTGCAAAGTCTACAGCGATGCTCAGCCCCACATTCAGTGGATAAAACACGTGGAGAGGAACGGCAGTAAATACGGGCCAGATGGGCTGCCCTACCTTCAGGTGTTAAAGGTGAGGCTTTGCGGGTGCCGGCGATGCCCTTCTTGGAGGGAATTCCGAGTTCTGGACTTGTTTTTGAAAATGAAAGTGTTTGTGTTGCAAGTGAAACAACAGATAAACAGTTGGTTGTCTAAATGCTAATGGTGCAGCTTATTTTGCTCTTTTTTTACTTCTGTGAAAAGTCCTTCATCTCTGAATGTTTCAGGCATGACTTATTCAAAAAAGAAAAAAAAAAAGTTGAAAACCCTCTTAAAGAACACCACTGACATTTCTGTATGGATAGAAAGCATCCAAAGCATACCTGGGACAATCCTGCTTCATTTCTTTCATGTTCCTTCAACCCCTTTATTTCAAAGTAACGTGGCACCTGCTGCCCAAAGCTCTCTGGCAGGGTTGGGTTGTCTGGATGCTGAGCCTGCAGAGATGTCTGGGATTTTTTTTTTTTACTGGTGTATCAGTAGTGCCGTTCCTTCCAGAAGGCGTTTTGAGCAAAGCCTGACCGAGGAAAACCCCAAAGTTTTTTCGAGCTGGCATTGCCAAAGCTCAGTGTGCTGGCAGGCAGGATGGCCAGTTCTACACCTCCTCGCTCCACACAGCCAGTGTACCTGCCCAGGTGCTTTCCCCCCCCCTCCCCCCCCATTTTCTCACTTTTCATGTGATGCTTTGGACATAAAAAAATTCAAAACACTCCCTCGATAAACCCCAAACCTTCAACGTTTTGACGCTGATCCCCGTGTGAAGTGGAAGCCTTGCCGTGGTGACGCGTTGGTGGTGGGACCGTAGACAGATCGGTGCGGGTTTTGGGCAGCAGTGACGTTGT
The DNA here is from genome assembly GCF_003031625.1 of Empidonax traillii. Taxonomy (NCBI): domain Eukaryota; kingdom Metazoa; phylum Chordata; class Aves; order Passeriformes; family Tyrannidae; genus Empidonax; species Empidonax traillii. Next base: position 253,833 of record NW_020955820.1, on the reverse strand, counting down.
TCTCCTGTGTTATTGGTCTATTCTAGCACTCGGGGATAAATAGTTCCAATGCTGAAGTGCTGACACTGTACAATGTGACAGAGGCGGACGCTGGAGAATATATTTGTAAGGTCTCCAATTATATAGGGGAGGCCAACCAGTCTGCCTGGCTCTCTGTCCTGCCGAGCCTACAAGGTAACAATGTTTTTTAAAGCAAGCTGGATGTAGAAAGCTGGAAAAAGCGGTGCTTTGGGAGACTGCAGGCAGCTTGTAGGATCCTCTCTGGCCTTGTGGTATATGTGTAATCCTCCTCGGGTGATGCAACTGGTGTTACACCAGCAGCCATGGAAAAATTCCCACAATATATTCTGCGTGTACCATAAGCTCTGGTTTCTTTGTTCTCTCTCTGGTGTCTTGGTGTTTGTGTGTTTTGTGTCCAGTTTTGGTGTTAATTCTGCACACCTTGCAGTTCATGTGTAGGGTTCACATTGAGTAATGCAATTACAACCTAATTAGTGTACATTTATTTATATGTATACGCATAGATGTGTGTATATATATATATATATATTTTATTTTTTTTTTTAAATGTACATAAGTACCCACTAAAGCATAAGTCAGGTTAGTATAGTCACAGTTTCCCATCTCACCTGTGACTGTGCAGGGTTGGGAGGGGTTTCCAGTTGTTACTCACCTCTTACTAACTTCTGGTTACTCAGCAGTAACGATAAAGACTGGCAACCGTGTGACTACAGCTCACAACTAAATTGACTCCAAAATGGTCTGGCAAAAGGGTATTTATTCCTTCATCGTGTATTTCAATTTTTGAAATGAACGGGAGACAAAAAGCAGCAAAGATTAATTTCTCCAGCAGATTTTTTTTTTTTTTTAAGCTTTAGTATGTAGAAAAATATATTTTATTACCATCTCATGGTTATCAAGCCTTTGGAGTCTGGTTTTTCCTCTCACCTGTGAGAGCCACAACTGATTGTTTTTGAACACAGATTGGGAATACCTTCCACTGTGCTTCTGAGCAAATATTAGCAAATATTACCAGGTTTGAGATTAAAATGAGATCTGGCAACACTGCACAACTCACAGTAGTAGTTGCTACACAAAAGTGTGGTGCTTTGGTCGATGCAAGGATCATACAGTGCTTAAGACATCTACTCTGTTGTGTCTTTTGGAGCAGAATTCACACCTTTTTTTTTTTTTTTAAATCCTTTTAGAGGATTACTATATGTTTTTATAGTGAATTCTTTCCTCTCAAACAGGTATCTACATGTGAAGGATCCCACATTCTGTCCTACTTTGTTTTCTCCTTGTTTTTCTTTCAACTTTCTTTCATTAAAAAAGAAGAAGGAAAAAAAAAAAACACAAACAAAAAAAAGCTTTGTGGGTTAATTTTTCCATGTCATTTGATTGCATGCATGTTTAGCTGGTGAGTTTAGGTCTGGTGAAGGGTGTTGATTACTTTTCTGAGGTGAGCTGGGACCTGTTGGTAAATGCCTTTTGGATGAGGGATTGTGGATGGGGAAGGAGCTTTGCATCTCTCCACCTCTGCCTTTCCAAAGTGCAAAGCCCCGTGGCTCCATCTCCCCTATCCACAAGAATTCTCTCAGTGTCTAGCTTTTTTTTTTTTTTTTTCCCTCTTGCTTCCCTCTTGTCTTTTTTTTTAGGCTGCCGGTGTTAACACCACGGACAAAGAGATTGAGGTTCTCTATATACGGAATGTAACTTTTGAGGATGCTGGGGAGTATACATGCTTGGCGGGTAATTCTATTGGGATATCCTTTCACACTGCATGGTTGACAGTTCTGCCAGGTATACACTGCTCTCTTTCTGTGGTTTTTCCTCTTTTTTTTTTTTTTTCTTCCCCCCCCCCCCCCTCCCTTGTTGATTGCTGCAGAATTAGCACAGCTTCTGTCTCAAAAAAAACCAAACAAACCAAAAAACCCCACACACTTTTACAATGATTTCGGTTTTTAAAACGCAGTTGTCTCAAGCCAATTGGTTGTTCTGTGGCGTATTTGGAACTTGGAAAACCTAACAACAAAAACAAAGAAGGGGGGCAGGGTAGTGTGTGGCTTTGGAATTAATGAAATATTTTTACTGTTGAAATCTGTTAAATGCTCATCAGAAATGCTAAGGAACTGCATTTCTTTAGCACTTCAGTGAGACAACTGAAAATCAGCCCGTAAATAAATCATTGTAAACTATTTCAAGAGGATGAAATTCAGTTTGTTACGAAGTTTGGAACAGTTTAATGAACCACTGGTTCATTAAAATACCTGAGCTATTCAGTGAACTCAAAATCACTTTGACCTGTCCTGCAAATCTGGAAATCCTGATTTCAATGCCAATGGATCACGTACAGAAGCAGTGCCTTTCCATATCTTGGGAATCGGCTCCGTGCATCTTTAAACATTGCATGCTCTAAGAAAACAAGTAGCCATTTGCTTTTACTGCAAAGCATGTCTTGCTGTTCTGGTGCTGATGGCGTTTCTGTCCTTAAAAGAAACAAACATCAATGTGCTTTTATTGCCTGAAAATTGTTATCAGCTGTTAGAAGATGTAACCCTAGCTGGTTTTGACACTAGTCAAGTTTTCTCATTTATAACTGTTGGCAGCTGCCTTAGGAGTTCCTTTGGGAAAAAAAAAAACACGAACCACCTGAGGTTTGCTGGGTCATCTTGTGCTTAACATTTATTAATTGTTTATTAATTTATTAATTTATTAATTAATAAAAGGTACAAAACCTGCATGTGCGTATTGCTGAGGTCCATCGTGTGGGAGTTAAACATTCCCACTTTCTGCAGATAATCTCTTACCCTTTATTAAAATACATTGAACGAGGCAGCTTGATTCCATCTCACTGTTGAACGGACACCGAGCCTGTGTGGTCTGTCACCAAGCAGGCAGAGCAGTGTTTGTGTAGAGCTTGCTTCTGCTATAGCAGTGTTAGCATTTTGCAAGTGCTTCAACAGCATTTTTTTTGTTTTTTTTTTTTTTTAAACTGGTTTTCTTGAACGAAGTATTTTTATAAGCCTAAAAGAGGCACAAGAAAATTTCAGCTTGAACGTGCGCTGCTTGTGGAGTACCCACTGATTGCTGTGGAATGCTGTTTATCGGGGGGGTTGAATCCCAGATAAGGGATTAGGGACAGTGTTTGCACATGTAACTCTCTGGGAGATAATTTCAAAATGGTTTCAATCAGAGTAACAGCTCTGTAAAACCACTCCCACTAAAATCTAATGGCATAGACTAGTAACCACTGATGAGGTTACTTGAAATACACAGTCCTCACGAAAGAGGACTCGTTAATTAACACGTTGCTGTTCATTTTTCACCTGAATTATGATTTTTAATCCAGCACTGGGCTCCTCAAAGGAGCTCAGGGAAGCTGGGCATCCAACATGAAGTGCAACAGGTTAAGCAGCTGGACAGCCAGGTCCTGAAACCCTTCTGAAACCCCTGAGTGTGGAGACATGATGAGGGACTGATTCATCCTCTCTTCCCTCTGTATTTTGAGATCCTACTGAAAATTTTGGGTAAACAAGCAATGCAGACTCAAGCTGAAACATCCATTTGCCAATTTAGACACCTTTAGACCAGCTAATTCAGTGTTTTAACTTTACATATGTTTTCGTGTGGTTCAAAAGAATTACAGTGCTTCAGAAGTTTGACTCGAGTAACAAAATGAAGCTGAGCCTAGTTTGAACAGTTTTTTTCCCTTCCCCCTTAAATTATTCTTGATCATGCAATATTTCAATGTGTGTAGGCAGACACGTGTGTGTGTCTGTATGTGTATACATAGGCACACAATCTCACACTCAGTGGCAAACTGAGAAGTCAAAGCAGCGCCCTAGAAAGAGAAATTACTCTCAGATTGCAAGACGGCCTAAACGTTCACAGTGTCCTGAGTGTCACGCAGTCCCTGCAAGAACCGTTCATGTCTTACCATTCCAACCTGTCCCCCCCCGCGCGCCGCTGCCTGTTACCGCGTGCTAACCCTGTGGCGTGATTGTTCCCTCCCGAAAACCTCCCGACGCAGCTCCCGAGAAAGAGAAGGAGTACCCCGCCTCTCCAGACTACCTGGAAATAGCCATTTACTGCATAGGGGTCTTCCTGATCGCCTGCATGGTGCTGACGGTCGTCGTGTGCCGCATGAGGAACACCACCAAGAAGCCGGATTTCAGCAGCCAGCCCGCCGTCCACAAGCTGACCAAGAGAATCCCCCTGCGCAGACAGGTAACAGAAAGTAGATAAAGAGTTTGAAAAACCTTTTTTTTTTCACCGAGCAACTCAAGCCAGCGCATCCTCCCTCCCTCCCTCCCTCCCTCGTGGAAGCTCTGGGAAGGGGAATGCAGTGGGAATTATATGCCCAATTGGGGTAGGGGTGGGATGGATTTTAATCTGGTGGAGGAAGAAGGGGCACCTTAGCTCAGTGGCTGGTTGGTCTTCCAAGGCAAGGAAATCGGGGCAGGGAGAAATGTGAAAAAATGGGACTGTATTAACAGTCTATAGATGGAAAAAATGTATTTAAAGTATTTTATGGCCCGATCCCCCAGCTCGTTGAAGTCAATGGAAAAAATTTTGCTGACTTAACGGACTTTGGAACATAATCCTATTTAATTGTGTATTTACAGTGTTTCTAAGGTGATTATTATTGTGGTAACTAGGTACCAGATACAGAGGGTACTTTTCAGGAAGAATTTTGAAGGGAATTTCATAGCTAAGCATCCAGAGAACACCCCAAAATAGAAAAAAAGACTGTAGTAGAGTAAAAATAGGGGAGATACTGTATCAGGTCTTGGACAGTTTGATTAAGATGTTGATGCTTTTGAGCAAGGAACAAAAAAGCAAATGTCAGATTTAAAAGGTGCACAACAGCATTGCATGAAATATGTTTTGTGATTGTTTATGGCTGGCAGTGAGCAGCAAACCAGTTGAACAAGTAACAGGACTTTTGGCTTTGTCACAGGCCATCACTTGCCAAAACAACCTCCATTCCCCCATGCTATCCCCTCCTGAAAGACTTGGGTTTTTTAAGAAGCTGGAGATTAATAGGTTTTGATTTGCTTGCAGTAGATCTTCAGGAACAGACCTCTGCACCCGGTAAATCCACCCTCAGCTTTCAGCCCTGCAAGACCGGGGGGATTTTGGCCTCTGAGGCTGAGGTTCGCCTTGTAATCCGAAATAGGGACCATCTAGAGGGGTTGAACTTTCTCCAATCTGAAATATATTTGGGTTTTTTTTTTAATGAGCAAAAGTGTTAATTCTTTTTTTTTTTTCTGAGTTTCTTTGCTGCTTTGGGGGCTTTGGTTTGGGTTGTTTGGTGGGCTTTTTGTTTGTTTGTTTTTTTTTTTGTTTTTTGTTTGTTTTGTTTTGTTTTTTGGTTTTCTTTTATCTTTTGGTTTTTTTTTTTATTTCATGATTTTACTCATTTGCTTGAATATCACTAGGGTGGAGAGGGACTTTTGACTCTGTATCAGAAGGAGTGATGAGAAACCCTCAGCTCAATTCACACATCTCTGGCTAGAAATCTGTGTATCTTTCTGGACAAAGAAGGCTTTTCAAATGTTGTATATTTAGCCAGAGAGAGATCCATATCAACTGCTCAGATGGAAGACATTTATTAGATTTCTGCCTGAATGAATATAAAAGCATCATAGTGACTCAGAGATAAGTTGATGGCGTAAAAAAAAACCTCAGTTTTGGTGTGAGCTCAGTTGTGTCAGTGGGAAATGGTTCCTCAGGGGGCAGTGTTATGTCACTGTGTGTGACAGCAGTGCCAACCACTGCCCTCACATCAGCTATTTATCATTAAATGATGCAATATGGACCTTCTCCAAAGCTATTGTTTTCACAGAGGGGGAAAAAAAAAAACAAACAACACAACCATCTTACAACATGTTTGTCACGTTGGGTTTTCTACGTTTTCTTAGCTGAAATGGCATTTTGCTTTCAGAAGTGGGAATAATTAAAAAAGACCTCCAAATATTTTGTATTTGAATATGCAAATGTTATTTCAGCCCCTAAGAAAAAAATGCCTCTACTGTCAATTGTTCCTAGTGCTGTTTTGTTAACAGGGGCTTCTCATTGAAGGGCTCTCTGGTTTTTTGTCTTCATGGAGCAATGAAGAGAATTACAAGCTTTGAGCAATCTGTATTTCTAGTTTGATGATTTCACTGGTCAGGTTGCAGAGGCAGGATGAGACAAGCAGCCCCTGAAGACTTGCTTGTCAGAACTGGAGATTCCTAAAATTTTAGTTAGCATCTCCTTGGTCCTGAGGCTGCATCTTTTAAAGTTTTTAAAGTTCCTGCATCTTTTAAAGCTGGTTTTGGATTTCAGAACTGCTGTCACAAATGAAGAATTGGAAAATAATCCCTGTTTTATTTAATGGCTGTGTGCGTTTCTGGATTATTCAGCTCTGCTTTGTTGTACCACCAAGCTTACTTTGTTTCAGTTTCTTTGTGTTTCAGAGAGCTGTATTTAAAGCCTGGTGGGGTTTTGTCACTAAATCTTTATTTTTGATTACAGAAGGTTCTCCCTTGCCTCTGTGCCGTGTGGGGGAGGAATGGAGAAAGTGGCTGGGTTGGGAGGATGGGTGATAGCGATGATGATGCCATCCTGTCTAAGCAGGAGAAGGGTCTTGCTGAGGAACATGTGGTTTGGTTTGCAGGCCTGGATTCCCCAACACTAGAACTTGACTTTTAACAGATAAATTGCACTTGAAACAGGCAAAAAGACAGCCCCCATCTCTTGTGACTTGCCCGGTCAAAGTGTTTGTCATCACTAGATGTTTGTCATTTTTTTAGGGCTACCACAGTCAGTCTATCCAATTTGGGCACCCTCAACTGTGTTTCTTAAATGCTTAGTATTTATAATACATTCCCATAATTTCATGCCTAAAGTTGTTGTAGAGTCTAATCCTTCCTAAAGTTACAATGAGCCTATTTGTGATGAACAAAGACTGATTGGTTTAAAGTAAGACCTTAGCTCACCCAGCAAAATAGGTAATTCAAAATCATAATTTCAGCTGGAATCTGGAAAGAAGAAAAGGAATCAGGGAAAAGGAGAGTCATGTAGTGTTTCTCGTGGTATTGAGCTGTGAAAGTATCATTTATTTTAAGGAATAGGCTGTGAAATACAAAGATTAATACACAACCATCAGCAGGATAGTGTTGAAGGGAATTTACCCTAATACCTATTTTATTTTCATTTTATCCTTGGATTTCTCTGTGTGGAAACCATTGTCTTGCCTAGTAGTACTCTTAGGAATTTATTTTGTGCAGAGGAGTTTCAAAAGGAGAGCTTTTCGTGCAGGGGTTGGTGCAGGTGTTTTAAATATCAGTACTTAATATGAGGGTGGCTCAGTTTTGTGTAGTCCATTTATTTGCCCAGATCTGGTCACTCAGGTGGACTGTTTCTATCAGCAGCTACCAGCACTACTTACTAATTACACATATACATATATGCATGTTAACTTACATAGAGCCTTCACAAAAGACTGACAATTGTAGGAAATCACTGCGTGGCTGCTGAAATCTCACAGCCTGGGTGCCAGAACTTCAGGCTTCAGGACATGGTATGAATTATCAGTGGAGGAAAACACCCTTCCTAATCAATTACAGACAATTACACACTGCTCTGCAGCTGATCTTGCCACATGGCATTTAAAGATTCCAGCGAAGATTTGTTTGTTTTAAATGCTCTGCCGCTTAGAAATGCTTGTAAAGCATTAACTGAGAGCTGATTAAGCGCAGCCAAAGGAAAAAGAATATGTTGTTAAAATGGGGATATAATCATGCATTGATGAGGGAGGTTTGGACACAGTGGGCTTTTCTCCATCCCAAGTGCAGATATGGAGCTAAAGACCCATCTGAGGCTGGCACTGTTCTTAGTTCTGTCCTCCTAAAAGCAGAAAGGGAGCACACAGAGAGTTATTTTCTGGTGGAGGTCTGCCTTCCTGTCGAGGTTAACATATACCATAATAGGGCTTTCAGGGCTCTGCTCAATTCAAGCTGACTCCTGCCTTCCTTGCTCTAATTAAGCACTCAAAATACCTCTTTGGTGTGGTGTCATCACTTAAAACAGGTGTCACCAGCATGCTGAGGGGACCTTGAAGGTGTCTAATTCACCTGCATCAGGTTAACCTGCGTGGTGAGGGGTGGGAGGGCCGTGTTGCAAGCAGCAAGCTGGAAAAAGGCTTTCTGTGTGCTGTTGCTTAGAATGTATAATGTAGATTAAAGTTGACCACGTCTACTGACCTTGGAATAGGTAGGATTTTCCTGCCTGTTTCATGGTGTACTCTAAGGCGGTGAAAAAAAGATGCTTAAGGGATGAGATCAAAGGTTAATTCTTTATTATTGCAGGAAAGGTGAAAGGCCATTTTGAAATAGAAAATCTCCTCCAACCACAGGCCAGACTGCCTTGGCTTCATCTTTTTTGGAGCAGATTTTTATAGCCCTTGAGCTCCTGTAACTCCTTGTACTGCTCCAGTTAATCAATCAGAAGGATATTCCCTGGGAGCACAGTCCATTTTTCTTCTCCCAGACACTGAGTAGCTCCTCTGGATTTCTCATCATTCCTATCCACATTAATGCACTTTGGTTACCTACAGCATCTCTGGCCCATCATCCAGTTCTTCTGTGAAGTAACCATGTGCAGTAATGTTAGAAGGGGGACTGGCTGAGTCTTTCATCTGTTGTTTTTTCCCTGTACATTATTGCTATTTACCCTCTGTGTTTAAAACACATCACCAGAGTATTTTAGCTTATTGCAAGTTTACATTTGTAGGCTCTAACCATGCTAAGACTGCTGGATAGGGAGTGTAGAGCTGGTGAAAAGATGAAACTCTGGAAGAGATCCAAGCAGTGTCTGATGCAATTATTGTGCTTCATGAAAAAAATAAAAGACCCCAGAACACTTTGAACCATTTCTGATCCGTGAGGTGTATAATCTAAATTTTGTAGCTTCATTTTCCTGCCTTCCTGATGTCCCTGAAAACAGTGGCTACAGTGGCAAAAGACAGGTATGGAAGTAAAGGCAATGTTTAATAAAGAAATAAGAATCGAGACTTGATTAAAGATCTTGTTAGAATGGCTGGAGAACAGTAGGTAGATTTTGGAAATATGGAGGAAGTGGTCATAGAGTATTAATAGGATTATGGTGGGGGATGAAAAAATGGAAACCAGAAATAACAGAAAAAGGAATTCAGGAAAGTCAGGGCAGAGGAAGTGCCACGTTGGTCATGGAGATTTGCACATTTCTTTGTGCTGAGCTGGTTCATTTCATGAAGCATCGTTTTTAAACTGTAGTGAAATAATGAAACTGAGCAAAAAAAAAAAGAAGTCTGATTCCAGCCCCAGTTCTCATGCTGGTTTGTCCAGCAGGTGAGTTCCCCTCTGCAGACTGGGCATGGCAGCGTCTCTCTGGAAGGACTGTTCAGTATTCACTTGTGATTTATTTAAAGCTCCATAGTCTGCCTTAGTAGTACTTTTCTGTTTGTCTCCCAAGTGGCCACTGGATTTATTTTCCAAGAGGAATGTGCCAGGTACTTATGTTTGCTGAAAGTCAATATTATCAGTCATGCTGGTGGGATGGATGAGGGGGGAGCAGTGCACCTCTCTTTTCTGAATGGTGGCCTTGTTTGTGCAGTCACACTCTCTCCTTCCATAGACACCACGTCTTGCCTGCAGGGGCTGCTTCTGATACCCAGAAAGGTCTGCCAGCTGCAAATCTGGTCACCAAGATTAATTTCCTGATAGCTGTCCTTTCTTCCCAATGAAACCTTTCCACTCCTGATCTCTGCTCTTAGAAAGTTGTGTCAAGAAGACAAATGCATCCAATGAGATGGGTTTGAGGATGTCTGCCTGCAAAGAGGCCTCTCAAACAAAGCAGATGGTGAGAGTTGTGATGAGAAATTTGAGAGCCTCAGTCTTGCCAAAATACACTATGTAACAACGTGACCTACCAAAGCCTTTCAGTCCCATTCTGAGGAGCTCAAGTTATTCTGTGGGCTGAGACACTCTTAGTTCTTAATTGGACTTAAAGGAACCACAAAGTTGTACTTATCATAGAGGCAAGTGGATTTTGTGTCCATATCCCCGTGTCTCCCTGATTTGCACTTCAGTGCTGTTAGGATCTGTTTGCTTATAATTGCTTTTTTCAATCTGGTTTTGAGGCCTGTGGAACCAAACTGTAGCCTGGTGACATTTTACATAAGCAAATCTGGTGTCGAAGTTAAGTCCAGGTGATGAGGATGAAGGTGGAGGGTACCAGAGGTGTCACTGTGAAACAACCTGCATTCCCAGCTTGGCCACGGGATTTGGACTTGGCCTGAAGAGAGGAGGAGGATTCACACTTGAAAGAGGGCAAGACTGGCAGTACAGGCATTTTTATTTTGTGTTAGTGTTCACTTGAAACTCTGAGGTCAGCAGGTGACAGGCTGCTGCTTGCAGGTTTGAGGAAAGAGCCTTATAGAAGATTCACACCCAAAATGGAACAGCTGCCTCCATTTTCAGTACATTTATCATTAAGTGCCTTTACTGCTCTAAGGAAAACGTTCAGGCTGATGAGAAATCACCCTCCAAAGTTCCAAAACATGGGACATAAAAATTATTTTTAGGAGCTCTTCTCTACACTGCTTGCAGAATCTTTAATTGAGAATGTACTCAATTGAAAACGTCAGTATTCCCCCAATTATTGGGATAGCTTCTTGATGCGTTTAATATCGAATACATGGAAAATATAAAATAATAGAATCATATAGTTTGGAAAAGACCTTTAAGATCATGAAGTCCAAACGTAAATCCTGCCAAGTCCATCACTAAACCATGACCTCAGGTGCTGTATCTGCAGGTCTTATAAATCCCTCCAGGACTGGTGACTCCACCACTTCCCTGGGCATCCTGTTTCAATGCTTGACCACCCTTCCATTGAAGAAGTTGTGCCTGATACCCAATCTAAACCTCCCCTGGAGGCCATTTCCTCTCGTCCCATCCCTTGTTCAGTGGGAGAAGACACCAACCCCCCACCTGGTTGCTTGCTGATTTGGGAAAAGACATGGTGACATGGGCAACTAGAAGTGAGTGGAAGAAGAGAACTTACTGGCCACCTCTGCTCATGGTGTAAGCTTAGATATCTCAGGGTAGTGATTTAAATGCTGTCAGTTGATTTAAAAAAAAAATCAAATCTTAATTTGATAAACAAAACTATATTCTGAGTGAATTTACGTAAAACTTACATGGATTTTGACCTGTGGGGCAGACTTGGAGCCTTGGCAGCAATTAGAGCCAGTACTGTGCTTAGAGGGGAGGGTAAATGAGAGAGCAGAGCACTGGGAAAACGCCTGTGAATTCAGCCTCTTCCTAATACCATGGTTCTGAGCTGGCTTGGTATCAGGTGCTGGTGGTTTGCAGATTTTTGGGTCAAGATTACATCTCCGCCTTCTCTCTTTTGTTCCTGCATCTGGCATTGCCACGACAGGTGTCGGCAGACTCGAGCTCCTCCATGAACTCCAACACGCCGCTGGTGAGGATAACCACCCGCCTCTCCTCCACTGCCGATGCCCCCATGCTGGCAGGAGTCTCGGAATATGAGCTGCCAGAAGACCCCAAGTGGGAGTTTCCAAGAGATAAGTATGTAGCCCATTTTTTGGCACTACCCATTTTTTTGGCACGTCTGAAAAAGCTGGCACGTTACGGGAGGAGGCACCTTTGCTGATGTCTCCTGCGGTTTCTGTAGTTTAAGGAAAAATCTCAATTCCCTGAAGCTCCTCTGAACATCAAGATTCAGTTCAATTATCTGGAATCAGTTTGGTTAAATAGAAACTAAATTTTCTCTGCCTGTCCTTCTGATTATACTTTCAGATTTCCTGTAGGTTTTCAGATACTCTGATAGAAGGCAACTCCCCTGTTAGGAAAAGAGTGACTATTTCAGATTAGATATAATCTAGACTGGGAAAAATATCCAGATACAAGCATTGTTGAAGGGCAGTCAAGCTTTCCCTAAACAATACCTCTGAACATGAAACCACGTTTCTTGGTCGACTACTTAATTGGTTAATATTTAAAAAACAGTTAATACAATATCACGTAGGAGATACAGACAGTCCAGGTTTTGCTATTAAACAATCTTTTCTTTCTGTCAGGACTCTGGGTAGGTTTTGGTGTTGATTGTGCATTAACCTGTGTTAATGGAGAAGATGATTTTTGATTTAGGGCGACATTTTGCATGTTGTGTGCATGTAATGCACAACTCCTGTGGCTTAAAAGTATTTCAAGCAGAGCACATTGAATTCTGGTATATTCAAATTCATGTGGCTACATAATATTTTCTTCAAAGTCTGTTGACTAACATGCAAAATGAGTTTTTGAATAATATAATAAAAACTGTAACCGTATTTCTTAATGTAAAAAAGACATGCAAAAGAGAGATGGTATTAACACAGGTAGGACCACGATTATTTATCAGAGTTAGTACTAACTTTGAGAAGTCTTTAGGTGTCATTGAGTAAATAAAACCTTTTATCATGGACAGTTCTATTTGGAAGTTCAGGATTGTAACTCCTGCATAGAAGAGCTGCAATTTTGAACCTTTTGACAACTGTTCTGGAAATTATTTTATTGATGTAGCTGAAAACCAGTGTAAAATGCTGTAATTGCCACCTGCAGCATTCTAGTCAACAGTGGGGGCTTGTCTGTGTGCTGCTGTCAGCCCATACCCTGGGGGGATACACCAAATGCGGAAAATTTGAGAGTTGCTAAACATTTAAACCCAGCATTCAGCACAAGCGGAGGTGGAGCAGATTTGCAGTGAAAGGAGGCTATTTAGAGGCAGTTTATTAGGTTGGGGGGGCAGGGGGCACACAATGAGGGGTTTGTTACTTTGGTCCTAACAGGGCAATAGCACGTAAATTAACCAGTTTCCAATGCAAATGTTTGTTCTCTGCCAAGATCCTAAATTCAATTTTCGTTCTGGAGAAAAGGCAGGATGACCTCAGCACAGCACACGCCGCCCTTCAGTCTTTGCACCTTTTTAAACTTGCATTTGCTTTAGAAACCAATCCAGAACAGCTCGAGGGATTCTCACCAAGTCAAAGCTCACATTTGACAGAGCGTGCTGGCTGCCCTCGGGAGGAACCACCTCGCACTCCTGTCCTGTGCCTGAGCAGATAAGCGAGGGTTTCAAGTCACTTGGCCCTGGTCTGACACTCTTCTGCTGATGGCATGACAACCTCTCACTGTTTCATGGTGGAGGACAGAAGTCCATGCTTGTAAGAGCGAGTCCACGTATCACACCTGTGGTGAATCCTGCTTTTGACCGTGGAAAGCCAAGCCCTGAAGAACTTTTGTGTGGAAATGTTTGTCTGAATCCGGCCCCTACACCGGGTAACGCTGGCAGCGCCACACTCACTGAGCACCCCCTCCGATTCCTGCACAGCACTGCTGCTGGGTGTCAGATGGTATTCTCTGCAAGTAAAGGAGACCAAATCTGGCCCTTAAGCACTTCAGCTGGAACAAAAAAGATTTTGCCCAGAGGCTTTGAAGTTTGTTTTTTTATTCTGTATCTTTTTCCTCATGAAGTTGAGGTCAACATCCCTGTGCCTGTCAGAGCTGAGCAGGTTTTGCTACCGGGTAAATGCTCCACAAAATGCACTCTGCTCCTTTTAGAAGGGTTTTATGTTGGTGCTGAGTTTGTTTCCCCCAGTCTCTTCCTCCCCTCTATGAGCTGAGCCCAGGAGCTGCAGGCAGGAGGCACCTTGTGGTATCTTCTGTCTGGCCACCACATCAGCCACTACAAAGAAAAAAGGATGCTGTAGTTATACCCACAGCTGCACCCAAATGCGGTGTCAACCGACTTGCTGTCTCTTGTCTTTTGGCACAAGAGATTAGGCAAAGGATCCCCAAACAAAAAGCAAGAATATGGATTTTGAGCTGAAGTACAGCTGCCTGACAGTGTGTGTGATTTTCCTTTCTCTGTGCACTGTGCTGTTATGTCACAGGAAGTTAATAATATTTAAAACATCCCCCTGCTCTTGACACCACCCTCAACGTAGTGTTCAGCCACATCAATAAAATAATTTCCAGAACAGTTGTCAAGAAGGTTCAAAGCTACAGTCCTTCTGTCCAAAAGTTGCAACTCCGAACTTCCACGGAGGACTGTCCATGATAAAAGGTGTTATTTTTCTCAAAGCCACCTAAAGACTTCTCAAAGTTAGTACTAACTGATAAATAGTCGTGGTTCTACCTGTGCTAACATTATCACACACCCCAGCAGGCACATAAAAACCGACGTGCAGCCCCGGGCCTTATTGGTTCCATGTGACAAACGCTTCGTGCTGCAGCGGGTTGTTGTGCTGAAAGCTCTTTTTTTCTATTTCACCCCTGGAATTTTTCACTGGCTGCATCCCTTCCCCAGATGCCGTGTGTTGTTAACCTGCTGTTTACCCCTCCAGGCTGACGCTGGGGAAGCCCCTGGGAGAAGGCTGCTTTGGGCAAGTGGTCATGGCCGAAGCGGTGGGGATTGACAAAGACAGGCCCAAAGAAGCGGTGACCGTGGCAGTGAAGATGTTGAAAGGTAAGAAAATTGGGGTGGTTAGGGATCAGAATGGGCAAGATGTGGCAGTTCTCATCCGCGGAAAGTTTCTTTTGTGGCATCTGAACTCTGTCATCGTTGGGGGGGAGGTCAAAGAGCGCATAGCTGACCTCAGCCTTCAGCAGTTTGGGGTGTAAATCTGTGCCCTTGACAGCCTGTTTACCTTGAGCAGTGAGTATTTGGGAGCCAGGAGATGTATTAAACATCGTGTGGGTCTCTCTGTTTTCAGTTTATTTCATGTCAGAGGCTAGCCATGTGTAGTTCCTAGCCCATTCAGCCCAGGTGGTTGGTGCCTATTTATTTTGAATTTAATTGTAAGGGTAGTTTGCAGGAGATTATAGTTATTGGTGGTTTGATAGCTAAGGACAATTTTTTTTATGTCTGGTATTGCTCTGCTGCCTCAACATTAAACACTGAAGACTTAGTTAGTCCATCAAAGAGGTTGATACTATTTTTTTAAAGACATATGACTTTGTGTAACATACAGTGTATTCTGCATTTTGTGTCATATATTTTACACCAACTGCTGAGCCTTGGTGGAGTTCAGGCTGGCGTGCTAGAAAATACAAACCGAACCTGTTTCTTCTGCAGATGATGCCACGGAAAAAGATCTGTCTGACCTGGTGTCAGAGATGGAGATGATGAAGATGATTGGGAAGCATAAAAATATCATCAATCTCCTTGGAGCCTGTACCCAGGATGGTGAGTAGGGAACAGAAAGTAAACCAGGACTTTCCAACAGGTCTGCGAAAGTCTCATTAATCATAATTTTTCAAGAGGTTTGGAGGAAGCAGTCATGCAGTGATGGGATTTTTAGGTATTTCTCTAGCTTAACAGCAATATTTTAACTTCTGTGTCTCATTATAGCTGTAACCTTAATATGAGAAGGGGTACTGTATCATATGAAAACTCTCTAATCCTTTGCTGTAGGGAACAAATGACCTTTTGCAGGGGCATTTACCCGTGCCTGTTGTTCTGAATTGCCAGTCCTGCTTCAGGAGAACTTTCATCCCACGAATTCGAAACGAGCACTTTTAGTCCGGGAAAGCTAATTATGGCACGACATAAAGCCACGCAGGACGGCATAAGACTCTGGAAATAAACAAATTAAAAAAAATAATTTTAAGGAGCGTTTACCCCTTGTTTGAGGCCTCACCGTATTTTTTGACTGAAAATGTTTCTGTTCCTCCCCAGGCCCGCTGTACGTGATCGTGGAATACGCTTCCAAGGGGAACCTGCGGGAGTACCTGCGCGCCCGCCGCCCCCCGGGCATGGAGTACTCCTTCGACATCAACAGGGTGCCCGAGGAGCAGATGACCTTCAAGGACCTCGTGTCCTGCACCTACCAGCTGGCAAGAGGCATGGAGTACCTGGCCTCACAAAAAGTAGGTGGAGAGCCTGGCAAACAGTGCACGGAGCACCTGATGTGTGTTTCTGTGTATTTTTTTCCCCTCCACCCTCCCATTTTAGTTTTGTTCTCACCTCGTTCATGGTCGAGAATTGGCTGGGAAGGATGAGCTTTCTCCAACGAGTTGCATAATCCGTGCTCTTGGAGATCTGTGGGAAAGACTCCTGCACTTTTTTTAAGGGTTTTTTTTTTTTTTCATCTTTGTTTAACGATATCGCTAAAACGAGGCCCGGAATGGATCATTTAAAGTAAATATCGCGTGCATATGTGCAGTTCGAATTCATAAGCACAGGTGGTCACTTGATTACACAAGTCACATTACTCCACCCGTGAGACAGCAGGCTCTGTTTGCCTTCTGTTTCCAGTCAAATCAACCAGATCCACTCACATAGCGATGTAAAACAAATGAATTCGGTTACTGAAAGGATCTACGGAATAATAACAGGCAGAGTTAAGAAGGCCCAAGACACCCGGGCAAAAATAGTGAACAGAAGAGGCAGAAATAAATGGAGTGTATTAGTCACTTAAATTATGCACTTTACTTAAAACTAGTGTTTGCCAGGAGAGCAAGCTTGTTGAAAGAATTTATTTATCCTGTCATATCCCCAGACACTTATTTCTTAAACTTGGTCTTCAAACGCTTTTTTTTTTTTTTTTTAACCGGTAATTTGATTAAATTATATTTATGAAACCTTAAATAGCCCTGTATAACCAACTCTGTAAACATACTGTGGCTTGGTGGACAAGCAATCATGAATACCCTGGGCGGTGTTTGGGACCCGATGGCTAAACCAGAGCAGCAGATCCTGATGATAAGTGCTTCCTGCAGGGTGTGGAGTGGTTAGTGGGATTTATTCCGATTTCCAGGCATGCCCACTCCCAAGCACGGAGCTCTTTTTAACCAAAGACCAGGGCTGAGAGTGACCCTCCATTCCTGTTGCGTGGAGTCATGATTTTGTTGCTGGTGTTTTTTTTCTGCACTGGTAGAGGCTGGGGGGAGAGAGGGAATCTAGGTTTAATTTTGCTTTTATTCTTTTGTTTTGAAACAGTAAATCTTAGCCTGGTAGGGTCAACAGGGTGATGTGCATGACACCAAAACTCTTCCAGTGGAGTAAGCAGGAGTACTGATTAGGTGACACAGCTCAGGATGTCTCTTCCTAAGATTAATGAAAGGCTTGCCTGGCACTGAGCCACGTCTCAAGAAAACAGAGCTGATGTGAAAGGCAAAAATAAACCTTTTGCTTGGCAAATCTTGAGAACAGGAGGCGTCCTGCTGAGAAGCTCTGAGGTGCTGCTGCAGGACACTGCCCAGAAGGTGTGTGCATGCACAGAGGCACACGGTGGAACCACAGCATCCTTGGTGCAGTTCCTTGGCCAAAACACTTGACTGGTGCTGTGCTGAACTCGACAGAGGGAAAACAAAGGCAGCACAGAGCAGAGCTGTGCATTCCCTTGCTTCAGATAGATCCCACCATTTCTGTTTGTGTTTCACGAGTCCTTTTCCCCTTAGGGATCCATTTACTGAGCTGGAATAATAAGAGAGCTGGTCTTCTCACGGTATTTCCATCATGCAGGAACTGTGAGAAGGCCAGTGTTCTTGTTATTTCAATCCAAGAAATGGCTCACTGAGACTTCAAAAAAAAAAAAAAAGATGTTTGTGCACCTACTTTCTGCCTTACAAAAAGCTTTTGCCTTACAAGCGGTCGCGCTTAGAAACAATATCCTATTTCCAAAGTTGGTTGGGTGCTTTTGGAGAGCAGGAAGGGGTGGCCCATGTTGTTTCTGCTACCATAGCATTGCTGATGCTGAATCAGAGGGCTGATTGGATGCTGAAATCATGTACTGTTGTCTAGTCCTGTGCACATGAAGGCATTGCTGGAGAAGGTTTTTCCTGGCACTTCCCCGTGGCTTAACCCAGTGAGGATCAGAAATTTCGTAGGCTCATTTGGCCCACGTGGGATAAGAGATCTCAGCAGATGGCTGGGGCAAATTGTAATGCAAGAAAGAAATCAACTGTTATGTTGCTCTTTGTAGTGGGTCTGTCCAGCATATCTGTGCACACAACTGAAATAAAGAGTACAACACAGAGTCATCCAAAATTGGGGGGGGGAAATATATATTTAAAACTTGAAAATAAGCAGAATAGCCTGGTGGGATTCCAAATGCCACGTTTCTTCCCATGCTCCACTACCACATTTTATCAACCCTAATAAGGCCACTTAAACACAGAAGTAAAGTCCTTTCAGTGTCAGGGTAATGCTGACATAAGGAAACATCTCTCAGGAGATAACATGTTTAGTTTCAGTATCAAAACTGTTTTAAATGCAAACAGCCAAACCCCAGTCGTTTTGGATTTTTTTTTTTTTCTTTTCATCATTAAATTGTTACAGTCTCATGGTTGGAGTAAATACACACACCCTAGACATCTAGTTTACAATTATATTAATATCTTTAATAATAAGATCACTTGCACTGATCCAGATTGTCAACTTTGAGCTCTGGTGAGACAATATAATTTAAGAGAGGCAACACACACAATAAAACGTTCATTAACAGTCTTTGCAGTGAACATGCTGCAATACCTGTACCTGAGCACACGAAATGGAGAATGAATCACAAAACGCTTGGCACAGTTTGGGTCACCACCCAAGCTTTCAACCTCAGCCAAAATAAAAGTTTTAAGCAGGCCAGGATTCTCTAAGAGACTCCTTAGGGACTTTGTTCAACTTGGAAACAGCAGCTGAGGGGATGGATTGCAATAATTAAGAAAATCATATTTCACGGGCTCGTTATAAATGTGTGGCTTTCCCACCTTGTTATTCAGGTTAAATCTGTAAAAGGGGACTTAGTTATGGTACTGGAAGCATTGGAAGTACTTTCACTTTTACAGCATTTTATTTCAGTGGGCTGTTTTTTTTTTTTCTTCTCTCTTTCCAGTGTATCCATCGAGACTTGGCTGCAAGGAATGTTTTGGTGACTGAAAATAACGTCATGAAAATAGCAGACTTTGGTTTAGCCAGAGACATCAACAATATAGATTATTATAAAAAGACTACTAATGTAAGTGGATGGTTTTCTAATCTCTGGAAACAAGTGTTTCTTCCAGCGATTCATTTCAAAACTGTGTGGTTGTAAACTTAATGGGCTTCTTGTGCAGCAGCCTCACTTTTCATCTCTGACAGAAAACAGGGATCAAGGACATAAGCATTTCTGTCCCCTCTTACAGTGACAGCTAAAAAGATAAGCAGAGAGGCTGTATATTGTAGGGTTAGAAATGCTAAAATGCAAGAACTTTTTTCCCCTGTGTCCCTGACTCCAATCAAGAAGATAAAACATTTTGGATGTAGTATTGGTGCCTAGTTTGAATTCCTTACACCCCCTCAGGGGATCTCTTGAGGTCCTGCTGAGCTGCCCTTGGGTTTTGATGGGAACTCTGCACAACTCACTGAGTTCTTCAGACTTTAATATTTATAAATATGACTTATTAATATGTATAAATATGACTTCATGTTAACTGTCATTTTAAGTGGCTTATCTACGAAAATCACTAAGTGAATTAGTGGCATTTTACTGGTGATACTTTCCTGCTTCCCAAAGCCAGAAGAACCTGGTCCACCAGTACTGGAGGGGATTGAATCTTCATGTCACACTCAGCACAGTTCCTGAGCTCCAGGCAGACTTTGTGTGCAAAGCAACAGGCAGCTCTGACTGCGAGCTTTGGGTCACTGCAAAAGGAACAGGAAAACAAAATTCTTGGGTTTAGTGATCAATTTATTTTTGCAGGCGGGCCTGGTTTTCAGAGGTTTATTGGTTGTGGTGTTTTTGTCTTTAAAGAGCTGTAGTGAAACGGTATTTTTGATTTTGATCTGCTTGTCCTATCATTCCCCTAGCAAGCAGTCTGGGAACTTTTTGGGAACTCTCAATGCTTTTAATTTTATCTTCAGTGTCTATATCCATTTAACTTAACAGTGTCCCTACTTTTGCACATTTCACTAGTTTTTCCACTGAAAATGTTAAAGGTAAATTATGTGCTGGTTTGCGTTAGCAGACTTCTCTTTGAGAATTGATTAATCTTTTAAAAACAAAAAAAAAATTATGATGCTGAAATCATCCTGGAAATTGCTGCCACTGTAATTTTTTTTTCCTTCCCTTCCTCCCCAAACTCACAGGGACGGCTTCCAGTAAAGTGGATGGCTCCAGAAGCTCTGTTTGACAGAGTTTACACACACCAAAGTGATGTGTAAGTGGTCTGATTTGAGTGGGGCTTGGGGGGTGGGAAGGAGGGTCGTTTCGACGTGTATCTATAAAAGTTTGGGATATTTTAAATGTATTTTGCTGTTGTCCTTTACCTTTAAGAGTTTTCTTTCTGATTTCGTTCTGTTTCACGTATTAATAGATGGAACAGGGCTTGCCCTTAGAAAGTGAGGATTTTATGGTAGACTGCTAACCAGTGCTCTGTTACTAATCTGCCCGGCTTCAAAGCACATGAAAGGTGGAAAATGCTAACCTCCTTCTGTCACTGCGGAAGTTTCCCCCCTTGAACTTATTTGCGGATGTGCAGCTACAAAGAGTCTATCTAATTTGCTCGGCTTTTGACATACTCTGGACTTCCTTCAGGTTTTTAAAAAAAAAAAAAAAAAGAGAGAGAGAGAAAAGAAAGGAGAAAAAGAAAAAAAGAAAAGGGAAAGTTCATGAAAACTTCTTATAAAAATCCGTGCTAAGATTAGGGATAATAAAAGATAGGCTGGTCATACTGGAGAAGATTTTTCACTGGATTTTAGGAGTGGTGTTGCTTCCCAGCAGTAGTTCACATATAGAAGGAAATCACTGGACTCTGACAGTCCAAAAATCTTTTAATGTGAGCACAGAGTCTCTTGGCTGATGCAACTGCTCAGGATTTATTCTGCTAGCTGTTACAGTTTGGTGTGCATTGTGCTCGAAGGAGACGTGTATTTCTTTTGCAATGCAGATGAAGATCTTAAGTTATTTTTATTTCTCCGAGAGAAGCTGTCAGCTGTAAAAGGGGCTGGATGCTTCCCAACACAGGTGTAAAAGGTTATGGATGTGCAGGGTTAAAAAGAAAAAAGGCAGGATGGAGAAAATAAGAAGCATCTCCTCTGTCTTTAACCTGCGTGCACTTCCCGAGCTGATCTCTCCTTATGAAAACCATTTACCGAGGCGTTTCCTGCAATCTTTACATCATTTACAAAGGAAACTGTATACACAGGTTAAGGGTGGATCAAACTTGTGCTTTAAAATAACATCTTGGCAAAATATTTAGGTGAACGTGAAGTAAACCACTTCACTGGCTGGGGGCTGAAAGTCAGGTCTGAGCTCCTCAGCACGAGCATTTCAGTGCCGGCACTCGGAGATTCTTGGCCCCGTGGTGGCTTTGAAGATGGCTAAAGATAATATTATTGTAAGTTTGTGCAAACAGTTTGCTAAAATACCCTGCTGCAGAGCTGGGGGAGCTGCAGAGGAGCTCAGGAGCCATTGCAAGCTGTGTGCTGTTGCTCACCTGGCAGAGCTGCCTGCCAAAGAGCCCCAGGTTGCCAGCAAGACGTGATGAGGCAGGCAAGCAGGCAGGAAAACTGCCTTAAAATGATCCTCCTTCATTTCCTAGCAAAAGTTAACAACAAAACAAAACAAAACAACAAAAAGAAAAGAAGAGCAGGGTGATGCAAAATATTTTTGTTTTGAACAGTCTGCTTTTTCCAAAATATCCTGCCACATAACTGCGATCCAGCTGAGCTGTGAGTGTTCTGTAAGTCATTAAGCTGTGAAGATGCAGTTCTTTGCAGTTTTGCAGCTCAGAGCACATCAGACAAAGGCAAAGGGTGTGTTTGGGAACATGCTGGGGTCAGTCCCCATTCTGTATGCTGTCCATGCAGCTGATGCACTTCCCAAATTGCTGTCCTGCTCCAGGCAGTCAGACCTGGGCAGAGGCTCATTTAAGCATCTCTTAGGAGGGATTGGAATTCTCTGTTTCCAGCAGTCAGGCAGATCTACTAATGCAGTTTTCTCTTTGATTTGCAGCTGGTCATTTGGTGTGTTAATGTGGGAGATCTTCACATTAGGAGGATCACCCTACCCAGGAATCCCAGTGGAGGAACTTTTTAAGCTGCTTAAAGAAGGGCACCGGATGGATAAGCCTGCCAACTGCACCAATGAACTGTAAGGACCCTGATTTGCTGTACCAGGGTTGAAGGGCACAGTTGCACTGAATTCACGTGTTTAATGCTACCCCCAGCGGAATCAAACATTGTCAGAAGTGCTTGACTCTAAAATTGTGGGTATAGATCCTTAAAGAAAGAGTATGAAAAGGATTTCAGGAGATGTTTGGAAGAGGAGGCTTCTTTGCACACCCTGCTGTGATCCTGTTGAAAAAAGAAGAGATTATCTGCAAGCCAGTCTCTGACAGTGTTTTTACACCTATATTTGCTTTAGTATTATTGACATGAAAATTCATAAATGCTGCACGTACCACTGACCACACGATATGTAAGGCACACCAGACCGCTTTTGTACACCAAAAAATACATCTGGGAACTTCTGTGTTAGCACAGCATTATCTCCTGGTGATGAGGGGAGTGTGATTTCCCTTTCTGATATTTCAATATAGACCATCTTTTCAATATCGATTATTTTTAATTATTTTCCCATTTTAATTTCTTCACAAAAACTGCAGTCCCTTACATGCAAAAAATACTGATGCGTGTGTAATTTAATACCTCTGAAATTTAATGCCTTTGAAATTGCTGGCACAGAAGGCTGCAGAACTGAGTCCACAACCAGGCAATTTAGGCACTGAGCTGGGGACAGACAGGAGTAGAAAACACCTCTGAGGGCGGGGAGTGTTGCATGAATTTGGGAATTCAGTGGTCCACGTGTGGAGCTGTGTGTGCTCCCTGCTTTGCTGGGGAAGAACAACACGGGCTGTGTGTGTGGAGAGGCTTGCGAGGAGGAGAGGACGCGTGATTTTAATTAAAGCCGAGCAAATGTGTGTTTCTTACAGCTACATGATGATGAGAGATTGCTGGCATGCCGTGCCTTCGCAGAGACCGACCTTCAAGCAGTTGGTAGAAGACTTGGATCGGATTCTCACCCTCACAACTAACGAGGTGGGTAAATCGTTCCCCTCCCTAAGCTGCCCATTAGGACAAACGGTTCAGGGGGCAGATGGAATTTATTTAATTATGAAATCTCGCTCAAGTTCACTTCTTGTTCTGTTTGTTGTTGTGTCCTCTGAGGTTACACGCAGCTAAACTACGTATCCTGTGAAATCCTCAACCTCTTGCCATTATGCCTTGATTTATGTAACTGAAGAGGAAACACACCATTAAACTGGTTTTGTTTATTGCATCTCTGGATGGTTTTGGCCTGGCAGTGTGGAGGGACTGCATGCCACAGGTTGAGAGGCGATATTTGTGTTTCAACATGAGTTTCACCTGAAGGAGGGACGTAGAGCTCGTGGTGTTCCTCATTTATTGGCTGGGTTCAATCCCCAGCCATGATATGTAGGTCAGAAGAGGAGAAACTGTCAGTGGTAGATTTCAGATGATGTGTGTCTGAGAGTGAATTATTTTCAGTGAAATAGCTCTCTCTGTGGAGGGAACAAGGACCCACGGGGGACGTGCAAACAGCCATCCAATTATCCAAAGGTCCTGCTTAGCGCTGCTTCAGGTTGGGATGTAGGCATGCAGAAAGGGTTTATTTGAAGAGTGTTCTTTCAGAGGTCTGAGATATTATTAGTCTTAGCAAGGAACACACTGATTAGGGTATTCACACAGGAATCAGTTCTCTTATCACTAAACCACATGCACCTTTGAGGAAAATCACAAGTGATGGAAACGTTGATTCTTTTGGTGGAAACTTCTTTTAAGAGGAAATACTTGGTGTCCCAGAAATATTCTACAAGCTCCTATTACTTGTATAATGGGAGGAAAAAAAAAAGAAAGCACTTACACAGGAAAGTTGCAACAACTTGTTTAGACCATTTTGAAATGAGGTTTTCAGACTTTTTAATTGCTTCTTTATAAGGGGAGAAGGATGGATGAAAAATTTGAACCACTTCATGTGGCTTCTCATCATTACATTCTAATTTTTTAGAATTGTCAGAGAAATAAAGGATTATGGAGGAGCTTTAGGAAAGCCTGTGTACAATGGAGATGACAGGAGAACCCGAGGAAAGAGATACCATTTTTTTTGTAATCATCATTTGCCCAGCAGATCTGGTTGGAAAAGATTCTTTGGCTTCAGTAGCAACTATAAATTTATCTTGATTCTGGTTTTAAGGCTCCCTCCAAAAAGTGGCACCTTCAGGCACGGCTCAGAGATGGGGCAGGAATGTGGAGTCGGTGACGCAGCTCTGCCTCCCAGTACCATTTTCACCTCATCCCATGCTGACTGCCTCTCCTCCTGCCTGATTTATAGATGATTTCACGAGGCCAGTCGGATGGGCCGGCTGCCACTGCGGACTGCTGGGTGGCTTGGACTGGATACGTGTTTGCAAAGTCAAGAGGGAGGTTCTGGGCTGCAATTCTAAGCCTGGGAAAGGATATTGCTTTCTTTTTTGTGTGTGTGTGTGTGTGTTTAACTGCCTTGCCTTCCCAGTTCTGTGCTGCTCATAGACCTGGAATGATCTCAAAGGTAACCTGAAAAGGCCTTTGGGGTTATGTAAATTACATAAGAGTAGAATCATAGGAATGGAACGGAGGGGAAAAGCTCAGGAACGTGTCCAGTCCCTCTGATGGGGCTACGGTGGGATCCACTGTACGTTTGTCATTCCTGACAGATGTTTATGTGACTTGTCCTTAAAGATCTCTCCTCTGCTGTGTTTCGGCATCGCCCCTTGACAGCCCATTGCTTTGTTTCCCGTAATCTCTGATCTTTCAACATCAGACATTGCTTTTGTCCTATTTACTCTGGACATGGAAAGCAAATTATTTTGCTTGTCTTTGTAGCGCATTTCGTGTTCCTGGAAGCTTGTCTTTATCTCAGCGTCCCATTTTGCTCTGTAGCTTTTGACATCTCTGATTCTGTGTAATCTGCACGGTTTTCCACAAGTGGAGGTCCTTCATGCTTCGGTGTGACAGCACTTCTGATTATCCCCTCCACAGTGGCACTTTCCCTTTCCCCCCAGAATCGCACTGTTGACAAGGGGTCAGCCTAGTTTACCCAACAACCTGAGGAATTCCTAGGGCAGCCAATAATATCGTCTTCTGCATGTGTGCGAGTAGTTATTTCTGCTTAAATGGTAAAATCTTGCTCTTTTCCGTGTTGAATCATCACCTGTTGCGTTTTTAATGGGTTTTTTGTTAGGTTTTTTCCCCAAAAGACTCTTATTTCCCAAGTTTCCATGAGCCACATGAGCAGAAGCCAGAGAGTCAGTCTCCTGGCTGTGCTAGTTCTTATGCCCCTTGATGTGACTCTGGCCATTGACACTGGATAGGGATGTGGGAGAGGGATTATGGATCCCCTCCTTCAATACTGAATCCATGACTGAATTACATCGGGTCTTTCGATGTGACAAGCCATACCTGGATGGCCCTTGAGAGAGCCCTCTTGCTTCAAATACTGGGGTGCTTTCCCCTTCTAGCTGTCTAGAAAGCGGCTGATTATTTCTGGTCATTTAGGACTTATTTTCTGATCCACGGACACGTGCCAGAATCGCCCCTGTGGATTTTCCAAAAGCCTTGGCAGCCAGAGAGGCTGGAATCAATAGATCCGAACTCCCCGTTGTATTTCTCAGCATTTTAAAACTTGCCTTCCACACCCTCCTTTCAAAATGGTGACCAATTTTTTTTTTTTTAACTGTAACGTGGTAATGATTGAATTTCTGACTTGAAAAAATATGTTGGCCAAACAACTGAATTACCCCAAACCTAAGCACAGCAGCATAAAATACTGACTGAGGTGGAAGACTCGTCTCGTCAGTACGATCATAACTTGTGGTTTAGCAAATGAAGAGATTGCATTTAAATGAATGCAGCTGCCTTTAGAAGTTGAAAGAGAAGGAACATTTCAAGGGGAAAAATAACTTTATTCTCTTGCCAAAACTGTTGTTTCTAGCGAAAGAGCCTTAACCCAAGACTTGGATTCAGCAGATGATATTTCCTTTTTTAACGACTGCTTTGGTCATGGCTACTCTGGGGCACACAACACACACACACACACACACAAATATGCGCTGTAAAAAAACCCCCAAATCTTGAGAATTTAATTTTGTTTTTCTTTCTGTTCTTTTTTTTTATTATTATTATTTTTATTTTGCACGTATGCCACTGCGTGTTTAAACACAAATTTAATATCACGAAATACAAAACAGATATCCGAAGTGACCAAAGGAATATAAAGTTGGAAGTGTCTTTCCCTCTCCAAATCACTACCATGTGCTAAAGGAAAGTGGTTCTACTTAGGATGAAATTTCATTTTTATCATTGCGAGTGAAAAGTCCTCTTTTGATGTGGTTGCCATGTTTATTCCCACTGACACAGCTAATGCCGGGGATGTTGGGCTTTCAGAAAATACCGTGTTATTGGTTTGGTTTGTCTTTCTCTGCTCGAGCTCCTTGTTTTATGAGATGTTTGGAGCAGCAGGCAGCTTTGAGACGGGCGTAGTTTTTCAGCTTTCTTTTACCCGCCGGATGATCAGCCCAAATCTGAGCAGTGGTGATGCGTCCTTCCCAGCTCTACTCACTACCTAAAAAAGCACTTTGTTTGTTCTGTTCCAGGAGTACCTGGACCTCAGTGGACCTCTGGAGCAGTACTCCCCCAGCTACCCCGACACGAGGAGCTCGTGCTCCTCGGGCGATGACTCCGTGTTTTCCCCCGATCCGATGCCTTACGAACCTTGCCTTCCCAAGTACCAGCACATGAACGGGAGCGTTAAAACATGAAAGGGAAGTCCCACAAGAGGGATAAAGGAACAAGAAACGTCGAGCTACCTACCGTGTTACCACGCCCAACCTTTGCTCCGGGATCTTAACGTTTTCTGCTTGTACATATGAAATATTGGGGGGGGGGGGGGGGGAAAAAAACCCCAACAAATCAAAAACCAGCTTGGAGGAAATCAGTCAGAACCCACCTAGAGAATCCCATCATTTGCAACTTTTAAACCTTCCCAGCAAAGAATGCTCATGAGCTGTGTCTGGATGCCCATTCCTATGAATTTCCTGGCTTCCTGAAAAGCTGCGACAGACTTTGTTTGTACAATGGACCGGTTGGACTTGAGGCAAACTCGGGGTCTGCCTTTCTTGTTTATTTTGTAATATTTTGGAGAAAATATATGTTGGCACACACTTACAGAGCACAAATGCAGTATATAGGTGCTGGATGTATGTAAATATATTCAAAAAATATGTATAAATATATATTATATATATTTACAATGAATTATTTTTTGTATTGATTTAAAAAAAAATGGATGTCCCGATCCACCTAGCAAATTAGTCTCTTTTTTTAACAGCTATTTGCTAAATGCTGTTCTTACACAGAATTTCTTAATTTTCACCATCCAAGGGTGGAAAATACTTTGCTTTCAGGGAAAATGGTATATCGTTAATTTATTAACTAATTGGTAATGTACAAAACAGTTAATCGTTTATAGGGTTGTTATGTTTTTGTAATTTAAATGGCATTTCTATGCAGGCAGCACAGAGAACTAGTAGATTTATTGCTCAGACTTTACTAGTTTTCAGATCTTAAAAAAAAAAAGAAATATTTACAGTATATAACTAATTTGGGGGAATTAATCTTTTGATTTATTTGTGTTTAAATACTGCAGTGTCAGATGATTATTCTTATCAAAACCAAATCCTTTAGCAAGAAAGCCTTTTATTCTCAATACCTGTCACTTTAACAATTTAACTCTTTAGCAAGGTTTCCCCGTGGCCAAAAAGCAGAGTCATTCCATGCCAAAAAAAAAAAAAAAAAGAAAAAAAAAAAAAAGAGAGAGAGAGAAGGAAATTTTAAAAAGGATTCTTAAAAAGAGGAAAGACATGAATTTGTCTATAACCATAGCAGAACACGCTGCTCTAAAAGGAACTGAGCTTCTACCCTGAGTTGCACATGCATCAAATTAACTGCAGTTCTCTTCCCTGAGTTGGATAATGGGTTCCAGATCTTTTGGCCGGGGTCTTTTTGCCTTTTAGACTATCCCTCTATTGTAGCTTAAGTTAAAAAGAGAGAAGTTTTTATAATGACAGTTTGCCATAGGAATATCAGCGTCTTTTTAAGGGATTAATTCGTGCTGACTCCAGTATTTCCTTGTGATCCATCCCATAACAGTAGGTATAGCACTGGCCTCTGCTAAAATATCACTGTTGTTCGTATCTTTTTACGGAAGTCTTGTGTTTTTACTTTCAGAACACTCACATTGATGTGGCCATGGAATATGAATGCAAATCACACTGTTTTATGTGGTGGTGTGTTTGGGTTTGTTTGTTTGTTTTTTTTATGTTTATTTTTTTAATTTTTTTTTTTTTTTTAAATTGGGTAAAATAAGTATTAAAATCTGTTAACTTTTGTACTGACAATAAAATGTTTCTACGGATCTTAATGTTAAAATTACAAAAATAAATGTCATGCAGCTTATTTTTCCTAATCCTCTGTGTCATACAAAATGGTTTCCTGAACATCAAGAGATGGAACACGTCCAGAAATGCTTCCTGTTGACCTTATCATAGATCCTACATTACAAAGCCATCCTTGCTTTTGCCTCTGTCTTGGAAAATGCCTACTCATGAATAGCATGGGTTCTTTGAGTAAACATATGTGCAGTCTTTGGTGGAAAATGGTTTGAAGTGCTCACAATGTAGGCATAAAGTCTGTTCTCTTTTTATTTGGTCAGGCTCTGTCCTTTAATTAGTGAGATTTCAGATTCATGCTGGAGAGGCTGGAGGACCATTTGCGTGGGAGAAGTAAAAAAAAAAATCGCAACAGGTGGGAAGAGACAACATGGAGAGTATAAAAGTTTTTATTATTATTATTATTATTATTATTATTATTATTATTATTATTATTTGGTTTTTTACTTGAAAACAGAAGGAGGACACACCAAAACAGCTAGTGCTTGAGACAGATATGGGGGCTTTATGGCATATTGCTGCAGGTTAGCCAGAAAAGATGTGGTCTTCACCACACGCTGTAAAAAAGTTCTTCAGACACTAAACTGGTTTTTTTTGGGGGGGAGGAGTTTTGTCCCTTTCTGCTTTGACTAAAAATCCCATAGCAATCCCAAGAAACTTTCTGAAAAAGTTCATGTTAAAAACTAGATTTTTCTACTGAGAGTTATCTGATTGCAAAGTTCCTCCTGACTTCCCTAAAAAACCATCATTTATTAGCATCAGTGGCGGCTGCTGTGGCACAGAAAGCACAATATTCCTAATGACACACGTCTGGTTTTATAGGATTCTTTTAAAAGCTCTCAGAAGATCCTGAATCTTGCTCTGCTCGTACTGCAAATAGATTTAAATGCATTTTTCCTGCTTTGATATCTTTTGTAAAATAACGGTATGTAAACACACAAACACGATGAAAAGTGCTGCTAAAGAATTTTAATTTATTTGGTTACCTTGATTTTGTTTTAAACAGTTTATTTGCTTTTCCTTTGTTTTTTTTCTCTGAAAACCCTGGCTCTAGAGCAGGGCACAGAAGCCTCAGCTTCTGGGGGAGAAGCAGAAAATAAAATCTGGCACTGAAATTTGTTCAGAGGGGAAATATTCTTTATCCATGCCTACCTTTGGAAGTTCCTTGAGAAGAAGGGGTTAGGAATTTGGGTTGCTCTCTCATCTGAAAATGAAGTTGCCATTAATAACAGGAGTGATAATGAAGAGTAGCATTTTTTCAGGAAATGGATTTATACTGATGTGGATAATGAGGGTTATGTTCTGTTCATAATCAATTTCCTGCAGCACCTTATTGTTTCTTGT
Source organism: Empidonax traillii (assembly GCF_003031625.1). Lineage (NCBI taxonomy): Eukaryota > Metazoa > Chordata > Aves > Passeriformes > Tyrannidae > Empidonax > Empidonax traillii. The sequence continues at coordinate 223,912 of NW_020955820.1, read as the reverse complement.
CCCCCCCCCCTTCCCCCTTAAAATATTGATTTGAATCAACTCTGCATAATATTTGAGAAAATGTGAATGTGGAAAGAATGTTTGTTATGGCTCAAGTCCATAAACAAGTTCTCATTGTCTGTTTTGATTTGTTTTGTTTGTTTTTCCCCACTGTTTTACTATAATATAGCAAGTAGCATGGGCTCTATCCAGCAGATAAGAGTATAGCTTCAGTTCTGTCTTTCTGATGATTTAATACCATTCTGTATCTGCTTCGTTTAGCTTTTGCAAAAGCAAGATTTGAACTGTGTCTTGAGTTTCAAATCTTGTCTAAAGACAAATAAGTTTATTGTTCTATTTCTGGAAGTAACCTGAGCAGAGCCGTGTGCTCAGTCCAGTAATTCTCATGTCTAGCCCTTGAGAAGAGAACACCACAAAACCTTGAGGTTTAGAGACCATCATTTTAGTGGAAGGTTCAGTGATCTTCAAGTAATTAATTAAACCAAGAGAAAGTTAAGAGCTGTCTTGATCAAGGTGTGAGAGTAAGATGCTCTTTAATAATTCTTCCCTAAAAGTTCCAGATCCAGTGCCAGTTGGAGCAAACCCTGCTCTCCTGTGGCTCAACACTGAGCAAAATCCATCAGGCAGCTGGTTTTCATGTTCCCTCCCGTCCTCCAAGTCTGTGATGGGAAAGTTCACATCCTGCAGACCCCCAGTGATAAGTTTTGGAGATACTCTGTAGTCCAGGAAGCGGCTGCTCAAATCAACGCCTGTTCAGGAGAGGTAAAGAACTGTTAGAAGACAAATCCCTTAGCAAACCTCCCAGAGACTTTTCATATGTTTTAAGTTTCATTTGCATTTTTTTAAAGCTGCCTAATATACTTGAGGGAGGGGGAAAGAGGTAAAAAAGTTGCTATTCATAGAAGAAAAAAAAGCTATAGAAGGGGGACAGAAAGCCAACCCACCAACGCTTGTTTTTGAAAGGTCATCTGTCCATTCCTGTAATCAGGAAGTCCTGTAGCTGCATAATTTGATCTAATAATTGAAAAAGATTTCATTGATTTTTCCACAGTAAATGTAAGAAATTTGCTGTCGTGAGGCATAAGTTGCTTCCAACAGTTTGTGCCTGGAAAGGCCGTCGATCCTGTGCCTGTGTGTCTTTGTGCTTCTGAGCTTTCATCACTGTGAGTCCTGAATGTTACAAGCAGCTTAAACGCATTAGACTTTGTGGAGCAAGTCTTCTTTTCTGTCCCCTTTCACCAGATTTGACTGGATTTCCTGTAAGACTCCTGAAGGAGAGAGAAGATGGGCACGGTCATTCTCTTCACAAGAACGCACAGACAGAACAAGGGAAGAGGCTCCAGTTGCTTCGGGGTAGTTCTGACTGAATTTTAGAAGCAGTTTCTTCACTTTGGGACCGCTCAGATGCTGGGATGAGCTGCCTGGAGAAGCAGTGGAATGTGCCTGGATGAAAATATTCCAGACTTGGCTTGACAGGGCTGTGGATAACCTCGTCTGTGGCCCTGCTTTCAACACGGTGTTGGCAAAGATCGTCTCCAGGGTCCCTTCCAGATGATTCTGTGATGATTCCAGATTCTCTGTGATTTTGCAGATCTGTGTTGCTGGCCAAAGGTAACCCAGATCTGCAGCAGAGCTCTGGAAAGCTGCGCTGGCACACGCTGAGGTTGTCAGTGGGATGTATTGTTCAGTAAATTCAATTTAGTGATGCACTTAGCAAGAGAGAGGTCCCCCTCTATTAAGGATGCTAAAAGTCAGGTTCTGGCTTGCTTTGGTTATCACAACTGGCTAAAAAGTTTGTGATTGGATTCCTATGCAGTGGAAAACAGTGTTTTGTGAAAAGCCTTCTAAAGCATGAGTGTCCTGCAGAAGATGAAGTATTTTGACTTCATCAGAATGACATGACCCTGTCATAGTCATCTTGTCAGAAGGAAATGAAGCCACTTTATGTTGCAGCTATTTAATAGTAGAAAATAGCGTATAAAGTCAAAGTAAGAACGGAGTGTTTCGATTTTACCAAAACAGAATGGTCAGACTAACTCAGAGTGACATCCAGGCACTGCAAATAATTGCACTTTTAAAATGTTTTATTTCCAGTTCAGACTGAAGATGGGGTTTCCTTGAAGAATTCACTTCTAAGTATCAGAGGTGTTTCTATTGCTCAGACTGCCTACCAATATTTTGACAGGCTTTTTGCTCATGTGCTTCCTATTGTCCCCTACAGCCAGAGAGGCCAGGATACCTTGGGGTGGTTTGTAAGGAGCATTTCCACTGCCCAGCACTCCCCTGAACGAGTGAATTACTGGGAAAGCTTTTTTTCCAAAGCCTCAAAAGGATTTCCAGGGAGGACTAATATTTCTTTGTGGCAGAGGAGCAACTCATCTCTTCTGCTGTGGTGTTGGAATTGTCTGAGGTGATAAGGAGAAGGTGGAGATAGGACATCAAACAAGAACCCTGGTGTCACTGCTGTCTGGGGAAATCTATGGCCCATTACACTGGAACCTGTGTGAAATACAATTTATGGGGGGGGGGGGGGGAAATCAATAGTCCCAGGGACTGTTTTAATGACATCTGAGAGAAGGTAGCCGAGGTACAACATTTTGTCTAGACACGTTTCCCCTGGCACAACTATAATTTTTTGGGGGGGGCTGTTCAGCAGCATGCAGGGCTTTCTTTTCCACAAGTTTGTCGCCAGCTGAACGCTGCTGTGTGGCTAAATTCAGCAAGTGGGAACAATGCTTTGGGTGTTCAGCAGAGCAGCCACACCCAGGGCTGGACAGAGGGAGTACAGAGTGGCAGCACTGGAGTAAATGGAGCTGCATCTTCTCACAGGTTGCCTGAATTTCGAGTGGTATGTGCCAAATCCCAAGTGCCAAGAGCACCTGAGGGCAGTTTGCCCCCATGGAAGCTCCAGAGGAACTGCTGGCCTCATGGGGTCTTGTGAGGAGAGCAGTGAAGCAGAAGGAGGGCCTCATTTACCTTTCAGTAAGATTTTTTTTTTTTTTTTTTTTTTTTTTTTTTTTTTAGCTATTTGCGTTTTTCAGGTTACAGATTTGAGGAAAAACCCCAACCATTTTGCGTTTCTGCTGGGAATTGTAAGTAATAAAAAATTCGCCTATGTATTTTTTTCAAGTTCGTATTTTCCCTCCCCTTTAAAATTTCCAAGGCTTGTCTCCTGACAGCTGCTGTAACAAATGGTGGGCTCCTTCAGCTGATGTAATCCAAGACTTCTTTCATGGCAGAGGAGATGTAATGCTCACTTATCAGCTGGTCAGTGAAGGATCTGTTGATTTATTCTTTAAAGGTAAGTAGCCCTTGAATGGTATTTTTCAGTCCAAATAGTATATTTATTTCAAATCAGGTATACAGACTAGATCTGCACAAGATTTTTTTGTAGGTCCAGCCTTCCACGTTGCTTAATCATGAAGGTAATGCCATATAAATGTTCAGGAATCACTTAGTAGACATAATCATGTCTGGGTTCTGGAAGAGTCAATAAAAATGTTAATAACCAGATAAAAATGGTGAAGGAAAAAATGTTTTTATTGTGAGTTAAAAGTAGTGGTGGGTTTGTTTCGTTGGTTTTTCTTTCCTTTTAGTATTTGGCAGCACTTGCTTGCTCCCCATTGGACTTTTTGCTCCATTGTTCACAAATGCTCTGGATCCTCATCTGCCTTAATAGTTGGGAAGCAGCAGTTACATTCAGGATGCTTCCAACAAGCCTTAAAATCCCCCCCCAGAATTTCATGCCTGGTGTCTCTTGGGATAACGAGTGCCCTAAATATGAAGGATGTCACTTGGATCCAGGCTCAAATCTTGTAATCTCTGTTTTTCTGTGTGTCTAAGTGTTGGCTTCAGAGTCATACAGTATGTGTGCTGAGCTCCCTTTTTCCTGGGTGTTGCAATAACCAAGGGGGGAAAAAAAAATCTGCTGTGGTTTTCTTTAGGCTTTCTTTTTTTTTTTTCCCCCACTCATTGCAGACAGATGAGGAGGGAAGAGGCAGCAGTCCCTGACTTTTGTAGAGCCACATTGGTTGTCTGTCTTGCTGGAGCCTCCACCACCTCCTGCCCTCCTTTTGGTACACCCCAGATCAGTAGTCAAAGAACACACAGACTCATATTTGGTGGAGATTTCCTTGTGACTCGACTAGTCAGCCGTTGCTCCATTAATCAACTCCCCCTGTTTGACAAGGAGGAGATTTATGGCTCTGCGTTGATGAAACCAAAAGGCAATTAAACACAATCCATCAGTTCAGCTGAAGTTTCCAGATACTGCTCGTGAAATCCCTTTCAGACGTTGTTATAGAGTTGGGGCTTTGAGAAGCCTGGAGCTGAAAACAAAAAATGAAAAAAGATGGCTGTTTTTCCAGGTTTTTCCAAGGTGTTTTCAGTCTCTAAAATTACATCCTCCAAAGGTTTAGAGGGATTCTTTTTAAGAAATAAAGAGCCAAGGGGAAGACAAGCATCTAGGGGTTTACTTCAGGTCCTGGGGTAGAAGTGGGGGTAAAGGGAGCATGGGATGATAAAGTGATAAATCACTGAATTTGCCTGGTTTCTGCAGGCTCAATGCCTGCTTTTACTCTGAGCAGCACAGCAGTTGTGAATGGTATGTTTCTTTTCAGGGGGAATGTTCCCACTTCATACATACAAATGTGACAAAGCTGGATCTGTAAACCTTTTCTTAAACAGTTCTGGAGTACTTGATTTCCACAGTGTTTCTGTGTAAAGCCATAATCCACCAACTGGCTTCCAGGAAGGTGACTACCATCAAGTAGAAGCAGCTTAATTTCCATTTATTTATTTATTTATTTATTTATTTATTTATTTGCTATTGTGTGTGATCCTTTCTCCTCAAAGCAGCTGCAAGGTACATGAAACAGAAAAAAAAAATTCTTCCATCCACTGAATATTCTTTGAGGAGAAATGCTCGGTATTCCTTGGGCTTGCACACATTAACAAACATCAATATTGTTGTTGTATCTGTTACAACTACAAGCGTGTGGAAATTACTGTGTGCTCTTCGTATAACAGGAAAAGAGAAAGACACTCAGATATTAGTTCCTGTGCTTATATGCAGTCCAAATATTGGGTTGATTCTTATAAAAGAGATAAAGGATATATTCCTGCACACACCTGGGAAGGTACAATGTCCCCAGAGCTTTTTAACCCAATGAAAAAAAAAATCTTGACAATGAAAAAATTCTGACAATTAAAAATAAAAGGGACTCAACCTCCATAGCAATAAGCAAAGTTAAGAGGGAAAATAAGCCTTTTTCCTTAATGTGTTAGGTCACTTAATAAACCTTTATGTATTTCTGGCCCCTAATTCTATGTGTGATAGTCAGTGAAGGTCAGTACCCATTTTTGCGTATTTGTTTTTCCTTACAAACCCATCTTTACCTAAAATACTTCTGTTTTGAGCCAGTGCTCAAAACCCACCATAAAAAAGTAACAAGGATCTCTCTCAACAAAGTCCATGTGTATTTGATGCCATTAAAAGTAGGCCTTTTGCCAGCAGCCACATGATTAGGTTTCTTCTGGTGCCAGAGTAATGTGGTGAGGAAGTTGTCTCCATCTCTAAATCCCCATTTTATGTTGTTCTTTGAAAGGCAAGGAGTATTTGGAGGGTGAGATGCTTGACTTCAGCACACCACTCTGAAAATGGGAGCCAGCAACATTCTTCTGGCGATGGAATGGCCATGGACATCTAGATTGGGATCTTTTCCCCATAATCAACAGGAGAAATGTTGGATTCTCTGAAATCTTGTGGTAATTTTGTGATATGATAAGGGTTCACACTGTGATAGGAGGTTTACTGGTTGTAGTTCTGGTCCAGATTTTGGGACCCACCAAATTCAGCAGCTGCTGCTACGGGTGCTCAGGACCTGGAGTAGTTTGCTGACTGCAGAGGGGCTGCTGGGAGGCTTTGGAGAAAGGCACTGCAACTCCAAATCCATGTCCTTGAGAGGAACAGTGCTGGTAAGATTGATCTTCTCTCTGTGAACGCCATCTCTGTTTCCTGTTGCAGTACCACCCACCCACAGCTTCTCTGACTGTGTTCTCCCACATTTGGTTTTCTTCCCCAAAAGGGAACCCCATCCTTGTTAACCCCATCCTTGCTCCTGACCCACATCAGCACTGCTGACTGCAGTAGCAAGCAGCTTTCATGCTGCTCTTTCTGGCTGCCGCTTCACCTCCTTAAAAAAATGCATCTCACTTTTATTTTAGAGCAAAATCCCCACTTCCAGTGTCTCTGCAGTGTGATCCTCTGAAGACAGCTACTGCATTGACCATGTAACCTGGACACTGCACACACTCAGCTGGATTTTGGATTTGGTTTAGATTTTCCAATTGTTAATTTTCTAATGTGTCCCTCAGGTCCCTTATTAATGGACAGCTTATGGAGGAGGTCTGGGTTACTGTTTACCACAGCCCTCAATACTTTGGCATCCCTTGAGTCAAATCGAGCTCTCAGGCTGCTGCTTGCCAAGTTAAATCTTTTTAGCATTTTTATAATCTCCAAACACGCGTTCCTTCATCTCTCAGACTCCGTCTCTGCCGTTCAGTAAGCATTTGTTGTTTGAAATCAGATCATGATGAAATCGCTTAATAGTTGCTCTATGAAAATATTTTGTTTAAAAAAACACTCAAAACTTAATTGGAACGAAAATACCAGCAGCTGGATTGTAGTTTGAAGTCAGAAGTCTGAGAAGCAGCTGGAACAGTAGGATTCAGAGAGACACTTCTAATTCTCCCATTTCCTACAGGAATGTTTCAAGGCGGCTCTGTTTTGGCAGGCAGTGAAAAGGACCCACTTGAGCTCAGCCTTCTCTGACCAATATGGTTTTCTGCTGGTACATCTGTCACTTAGCTATGCAGATAGAGCACAAAAATGTTCTGTTTCCATTTTAATTCTGTGCTTTATGAAGGGTTCCTGTGAGCTCCATGTGCTACCAAAACATCCTTGCCATTTCTGCCGTATCTGAATAATGACTTCGTCTAATACAGAGATTAATTTCTTCTCGGCTCCTCTGATGAGACTTACTGAAAAATGCACTGTAAAGAAAGATTTTGGGTGATTTACTCATTAAATGAGGGCTTACTCCTTCAAATCTAATTAAAGAAACACAAACATTCACTGGCACAGGTTGCCCAGAGAAGCTGTGGCTGCCCCATCCTTGGAAGTGTCCAAGGCCTGGTTGGACGGGGCTTGGAGCAACCTGGGCTGGTGGAAGGTGTCCCTACCCGTGGCAGGGGGTTGGAACTGGATGATGTTTAATGTCCCTTCCATCCCAAACTGTTCTGTGGCTCGTGAACTTGCTGGACAATTTTTGTTGTGCTTTATTTATATTTGATTGGAGAAGTTAAGATTCAAATGGTAGTGTTCCTACCATGAGTTCACTGGCAAAATGCTGTCAGTTCTCAGAGAAGATCTCTGTCCAATTTCCACTAGATAAAATTCCTTCCATCACAAGAGCTAATTGGTAAGGCTGGAATTAGTTGCCTGGAGAAATTGTCTTCTCGGGGTAGAAGTAATCTCTACACACAGCACAGCAGCTTCTTGTTTCCATCTGAAAAGTTTGGCTCTTCAATCTGACCACTGCAGAACATTTTGCTTTGCATTAAATGTAAAATGAATGTGTAAAAAATGTAATTTTGGCGCTGGGGCTCTAAGAGGTACATGCAAAATACCCTTAAATTAGTACAGACTTACTGGAGCTGCCTTGAGATAAACTCTTCTCATTGGATTTTTGCTTTCAAATTGCACATCTGACCAGCAGGGTATCTGGATACCTAAAACCTTTCTTTTTTTTCTTTTTAAATTACAGATACAGTAATACAAACTTGGCACATAATGCAATGAGAATGTCAGCAACTTCAGGAGTCTGAAAGCATCCAGTGGATGAAGCATCCTGCTCTCTGCCAGCAGCAATAAAGAAACTCCAGCGAGGACTTTTGGGAGATTAAAGAGGCATCCAAAGTGGTTTAGCCACGACTGAAATTGCCACAATATTGACAGGCTTTTTGGTATGTGGTTTTCTTGGGTTGTTTTTTTTTTAATATGTAAAATGGCATGCAAACTGAGATCAGGGAACATTAATAACAGAGTGTAGCTGCAAAAGTAAATGGTTAAGGTTATAAACCAGACTTATAAATTGAAGGTGTTGTCCTTATTTTATCTCCTACTGAGCAATCTATTTATCCTAAGGTGTTCAAAGCTATGAGGATGTGGAGAGGGAACAAGCATGTTTTAATGCAGAAGGGGAGTGATTACCTCCTGTTAACTCTAAGTCACACTCTAAGTTATTTATTAGAGGAATAAACATGCTGTTTTTCCTATTCTTTCTCAGCAGTACTATTTCAGTGGCTCAAGACCTCTTGTTTTGTTCTTCAGGTATCTACAACAAAACTCATTTTTGCTGGATTTTTAATTCCCCCCTCGAGTTTGATGAAGTGCACGGACACCATGCCTGCAGGTAAGGCTGAAACTCATTAGTCCAGCCAGAAATGCAGTGTTCACTCTTTCGTAAGAGATTTTGTGGGAATGAAAGTTTGGGGAGGGGAGGTGTGACTGGAGAGAGATATCTGACTGGTTCATTTTAATGGGCGATTTCTGAAGCTCCTCCACGAAGAGGTTCCCTCTCCCTTCCAGCTCTGCTGCCCCACGTGGATCAGGGCGTTGGAACAGATCTGTCCCTGGGCACAGGAGCATTGTCACCTTCAGCAGGACGTAGCACAGGTCTGGGTTACCTCTCTGGGCCCACCTCCCCGCTGATGCAAACACAGCAAAGTTGTCCCAACAAGGAGAACGTCCACAACAGGCACAAACAAATCACTCTGAGCAGTTGGCAAGGAATTCTGGAGGGGTTTTTTTGCTGCTTTAATCACCTCCCAGGTTCTGTGTTACCAAGATGTTGTCCCTTTCCGGACAACAGCAGGAATGTCTCGTTGGTTTGGCAATGTGAGATTAAAAATGTGACGCAGACTAGACCTGGTGAATATTTGCCAAAATATTCCGTGAATATTTGCTTGGATTTTTTTTCGAACTGAATTCACTTTGTTTTCCCTTTTCTGGACCTCGTACACGGAGAGTGTTGCAGTCCTGTCAACCCTGACCATGTATAAAAGCAACCCTGGAAATAGTTTGCTTCAGCAGAAGTTAAATTTTGTATTTGACACTTTTGTATCACAGATACTTGCCCAGCTCTCCAAAAACAAGGGAGAAAAAAGGGAGTGCAGCAGTTCTGTCTGATCACAACAGTCATAATGAGGAAGGGAATAGCGCTGATAGTTTTGCCCCATAAGCATAGCAGAAGACTAATCTGGGGAGGGAAATCATCAGAAAATGTATTTGTTCCTGCCCTTTGCTGAAGGTTGGATTTCATCCAGAGAGTGGTCACACCAACAGTGAAATCAGGACATGATACCAAAGGAGAGGGAGGTGTCAGGTGATGGGGTGGGAGTGGAAAAGGGCACGTGTGGCTCTGCAGCAGGTTGTTTGCTGTCACTGGTGAAAGTTTCTCTTGTTGTAGATGATGTTTGTGTGGAGGGTTTGTCCCCCCAGGTTGCCTCCCAGCCGGGGTAAATGTGGGTATTGGTCTAAGGGAATGGGGCACAGCAACTTGGTAGATGGAAAATACAACTGGGGAGGCAGTGCCAGATAAAATGGCTTTAGCACAGGGTGTTTAGCACCTCTGTGAACGACTGATGAAAGAAGGGCAATAATGAGATACAGGAAAGGAAATCCCGTTGTGGTTTTACTGTGGAGAGCATCCAAACAGGGTGTAATCTGTTCGTGGAGTCTCTGCATTCAAGGAAGTTAAACCTGTCAAGCACTTCACTGTCTCAAACATTCTTCTGAACAATCAAGGGGTTCATTCAGCTCCTAAATAAGCTCCTAAACCAGCAGATAAACACGAGTATCTAGAATAGCTGACTGTCCTGAGGGTAGAAGCTGAGATTCCCAGTCGCAGTCTGGTAAATCTGTTTTCCTTTGTCCTTCTGGAGTAGCCAGAATCCTGAATTGCCAGATTAGGTTTACCTTTCAGAAGAGAGTGCTTTAAACCAAAATATTTTATCACACATATCCCAGCACCGAGCACAAGCCCTCGATTGTGCTCTGCTGAAATTCATGTGAATGCCATCATTGTATTGATCAGTTGACTATCACTGCAGATGTTTGAGGGTTATGGATTCTTTCCTGAGATCATATTAAATCTTAAATTGAGTTTCTGAATTACCAGAGTAAATGAATAAAAGAATATAAATGGATAACCAAGGAAGTTGCATCAATTTACACAGCCCAAGATTGTGAGCTCTACTTTATTTTGTGCCAACTCTGTGCTCCTACATCATTAAGTTATTCTTGTGGTATCTGGCTGTGGCATTTGATTACAAAATAATTTTGTCATAAGAAAAAGAAGCTGTCTCCTAATACAGATCTATGTTTTTAGAGTTCAGGATTTTATGTGCTATGAGGATATCAAGTAAGAAGCAAACCTCTTTTGACGATTTTGAACATGCTCTTGAGCATAATGGATTTAAAAATCTGCTCTAACCTTTTGCTGTTGGCACACAGCATGTGTCTGACCTCCTGACCTCACAGCTGAATTCAGGGAATTGTATACTTCAATGATTTCTCTTTATACAAACCTGTGTTTTGGTTAATTTTAAAAATAATTATTCTGAGTTCTCATAGAAATGAGAGGCAGAGCCGCAGCGTGTTCCAGCCTACAATAGGCAGCTCCTAAAAGTGCTTCAGTTAAAAACCTTATTTTTATTATGATATGAGTGTTATTTACTACTGCCCCTCCTTATCACTGTGAGTATGGTTAAATATGCCTCTTTTAACCACAGGGCTGCTGCTGCTCTTTAAGAGTAATATGCCATGAAATAGAGCTTCAGCAGGGTTTTACACACTGATGTTGTGTCAAAGGCTTTAAGGCTGAAAGGGTCAGATGAGTTATTCTGAAATACAAGGAGCTGTTTTTATGCTGCACTGAGGCATCAGATCAGCTGGCAGGCTTAGCAATGAGTGGTGTGCAGTCACCTAATTAGTGCAGGGGCTCTTTGGGAATCCCATTCTACAGTCTGGGTGGTGATTGCACCCACATTTTTGCTTTAAGTTTTATAACTTTCATGACTTCACTAGTCCAGTTTCTAGCAGATCATGGCAAAATGCTCTACCAGGGCAAGTTTTGGGCAGTAAACAGGGATGTTGAGGGTATAAGGCTTGTGTGGAGGGTGTGAAAGTAGAAACCTTTAAAAACAGTTTTATTTGTGGAGGAAGACTGATATTGTTGTATCCTCATCGCCAAACTAAACCTACAAATGAAAATGTATTTTTTTTCAGAACATTGAACAGAAAGATGTAAGCGTACATTAACAAATACAAATGTAATTGAAGCACTACTGGTGGACATCTAGAAATAGATGCATTTATTTTGAAATGTCATGTTATGGCAGGGCCTCTAACAAGAGCTTTAAACACAGGAAAGTGAGAGTTATATTCTGAGTCTCACTTTTACCCACATCTCGATGCCAATTCCTTTGTGCCTGCCATTGCTTTAAATAAAACAGGGCAGATATGTGTTTTCAGTGTTAGCCTTTCCATTCCTTTCCGACTTACAGAATGAAACTGACTGTTCCCATCTGTCTTTCTCTCTCCCCAAAAATACCAGTGGACCCAGGTCTCAACCATCAGGCAGCATCCAAGCAGTTCCTTCCTCCCACGTGGGCTCCACTCACAGCAGTTCACTTGCTCCAGACCTCAGATTCTCTCCTCTGCAACATCCTGGTGAGTCCTCTGCCCATCTGATCTGCAAGGTGAACTGTGTGCTTTTCCAATTATCAGGGTGTTCACAGGTTATTTTATGAAGGGGGAGAGGGGGGAATAACCAAAATAAAACCCCAACAACCCTATTCGTCTTCAATATTGCCATATGCTTGGCACGTTGCTTCATACTGTACCTAGTGAAGTGAGCCTGTACAAATGGTATGGGCACAAAAATTAGCATTACATAGTCGATAAATCATGCAAGGAATTTGGTATCTGTGTACTCAATCTAAATTTGTTAACACTGGCAAGATAAAGGTCATTTTGACTCCGTACCGACTCTTGAAACTGGGACGCTGTTCAGAAATTTGAGGTTTCTTCATCCAGCTGTGTACATGTGCCTTGTTATCTAATACTTTAATTGCTAACAAAACACGGGGTAGTGGAGAATATACTGGTCTGTGTCAATATTTAAGCAGGACTTTACTTATGGCTGAAGTTTATTCACCTTGGAGAGAGAAAATTTTTGCCTCACTTGGATAACTGGGCAAAGAAAAAGCAGGGTCTCAACTTGTTCCTGTGGTTTGTACTCACTGTGGGCAAATAAAAAAATACGTGAGCTATTTTTGAAACCTGCGTCCTTCAGGTCCTTTTATTTTCTTTTTCTTTCTATTTTTTCCCCCACCTTTTTTTTTTTTTTTTTTTCTCTTTATATTTCAAGAACTGTTGAGACCTCCCTAGTGTTTGGGACCTTTCTCCTTCCCAGTGGCTGAGACAAATTAAACTCTCTGGCTTGTTTCTGATGACTATTTGCCCGAATTCTTAAAATTCCTTCACAAAAGGAGGTTAGCAGTTGTAATTGTCTTTCCTTCTCATCACTCCTCGAAAAGCTGAGCCTGGGGATGGGGACTCCTGCAGGAACACATGCAAGGATACCTGAGAAGAGAAAGGATGAGCTGCTGAGGTTTGGGGACAGCAATCACCACCCCATTCTCAGTGGCTTTTCCCTAGAGTGGCTTTCCTTTAAGCTTCCAAAGGCTAAATCTTGCTGTTTTCTGTGTCCAGAAGTCTGATTCTTGCTGTGGAGGAAGCTAAAACAAGGAATGCCATCCCACCCACATAAAGCCAAATAAAACATTTGGAAGGGCTGTCAAGGAGGGGGTTCTAAAGGTGGGTATTTTCTGACTCAAACTGGAGGTGTCCACGTGGGACAAGCAGCAATGTGGAGCTGTGAAATCCGCCACGTGCAGAGGCTCAGTTGGGGTGATTTTTCCTGCAATCTGCTCTCATGGCTGAAGGATCTGTTTGTTTTTAGTGCCTCAGGTTCACCAACCTGTGACAACATTAACAAACCGAGTCCTGAGGAAGTTCCATACCTTGATCATTCCTTTATGCTCCCTGAAAGCCTCTCCTGAGCAGCTCCTGCTTCAGATTTCCCCCTCCATACCGTGAGCTGAATCCTTGCCTCTACTTTATGCCATTTCTGTGCTATACTGGGACTTGAAATAAATATGGAGCAAAATGGAACCCCCAGATCGAGGCAGGGAAGGAACATTCTGCCAGCTCTGACCAGGCTCGTGAGGGGAACTGATTGGAACTTGTCTCTAATCTTGCTTTTTTTTTTTTTCAGTAACTCAGAGCAATTCTTACTGATAGCCCAATTCCAAAACAATCCCAGAACACTAGATTTAGATATATAACCGCTTTATAATGACTTGAATTCTCATTCACATAAATATTTTCAGTAGGAATGCTTATTGGAAGGGCACTATTTTGCAAAGTCGCTACATTATGGCATGATGAGGATCTGAATTGTTCAGTGGTGAAGCTAAAACTTATTATCTATTATCTTATTAACTATTATTTACTCTGAGAATAAAACTTAAGTCTGCAGCTCAGTATTGCTAAACCTGAAAATGTCAAACCTTTTGTCTGTCCTTCCTATCTCTAATATTTAACCAGGTGCAGGAGCAGCTAAAATTTGAGATACTTTTTATTAAAATTCTGGGGTTTGGACCTTCAGAGTTTACATTTGCAAGACTTTTTCCTGATGAAGCCTGAAGTTCTCATATGATCATTCTAAAGTATCAGTGATATGTTAAGAAAAAGTAGTAAATTGTTATTAGAATTAGGAGTATGGGAGGTCATCCAAAAGGGATGAAATTAGAAAAATTGAAGACCTTTGAAACATAGGTTATTAGAAGTGTTGTTCCTTCTAACACAATTAAATCCAGGCTGGTTTAGATTTCCTATACCATTAGTTTAAAGTATGCATTTTTGGGTCTTTCCCCCACTTCTGGGTATTGGCAGGCTGCAAAGAGCCGGGTATTGCACCATGCCAGTTGTTCTCAATCACTCTTGTGGCAATATTATCCCTTTATTATGGCCAAAGCAGAGCCTATGGGGATTATCTGATGCTTAATTACCTGAATTACCAGATGTAAAATGCACTGTGGGAAATCGTAAGTGCATGATGTGCACTGCCAATGTTGATTTGGGGACAGCTTTGACAGACTATCTTCAGAGGTCAGTCCTGGTGTATCCTCACCTTTACAAGCCACCAGATCATTCAGAGTGGTAATTCTACAGTTGTCCAAATTTTTATACTGGGGAAAACCACAACATGGTGAACTCTTATCCTTTCTTTTAGGGCCACTATACTTCCTACCTAAGTGGAAGTATAATGGCCCCTTATAGCCATTCTACCCTGAATTTCTGTGCTGTCTGAACAAGCAATTACTCAGCTGATGCCACAGTATTCTACACAACCTCATAGTAAAGTTCTGAATACTTCTCTGTGGTACTTTTTCCTTTAAAAAACCCCCAGATTTGAAGGTAGTCTTCATAGGTGCATAGTCCTTTTTCTAAACCATTGCTCTTAATCTCCCCTGTGTGTTACGAGCTGCTCTTACGTGGTGCGTTCCAGAAAATGGAATCTAAAACAAATGGTTTCACTTGCAGAGACTATCACTTAAAGCTAAAATCGTGCCAAAGTTTGTGCTGCTTTGAGACTTTAATCAGCCACCTTTTGCAGTTAATTGCTATTTTGGCAGGCTAGAGGAGGGAAATGGAGATTTTTAACAATTTCATATCAACACCAACCCGAAAAGAATTTGATGAGGCAAATAAAAGGTCTTTTTCTAACTCGGGGATGCTCTGCTTGCCAAGTATCAGAAGCTTTTTGCAAACGTCAGAAGTGGGAGAGCTTTTCTGAGGAAAGCCTGATGGACTCCTTTGTAATGAAAGGTTTTATGCACCGAAGGTAAATGCATGACATGCTCCCATTTGGATCATTTCATCCACCCCAGAGGACCAGCTTCTTGGGATGCTTTGAGAAGTGACAAACCTCTAGAAAATTTGCCCCTAGGTTGCATTTCCTGCACTAGATGTGCACCACAGCATCACTGACTTTCACCTCGCAGGCATCACAAACACAGCCAAATGCATCACCACCAGCAAGGTCTGCCCCCTCCAGATTCATCCAGCCAAAGGCACAGGTAGAGCCCTTAATCAAGAAAGTGCCTGTTTGTCATTAATATCCACTCTGCTTTAAACTTCCTTAAGCACTGGAAACCCCAGAAGCTGCTATTCCAGTTGCTTATAATGTGCTCTTTGTTTTCTGGTTGGCTTATCTTTAAGCACAATACAATCTCGAGGAAGTACACCCACTCCCTGATGTTTTCCTTGGGAGCCAGAAAAAATGTGTGCCGCAGCGTTTTTTTTTTTTGGGGGGGGGGGGGGGGCAGCTGCAAGTGAAAGTGAAGGGTGTGCTGTGAAAGGTGCGGGGGATGGTGCTGGTGGGATGCAGGAAATTATACTCAGCCCTCAAGGTTGCAGATCCAGGCGAAAAAACAGAGCCCTGATTTCAAATTGTGCAGCCGGAGCCGAAAAAGCTCGAGCGGCAGATGCAGAGCAGCTCGGTTTGATGGATGGCTCTGCGGGGCTGGTACACCTTGTGCTGCGAGCACACCCAGCCTTCCAAAAGTTCAGCAGCTCAACTGAAACTCACCATTGTTCAAATACTTTTGGAGTGAGAGAATCTTGTTTACTTTAACGGTTTCCCTTCCTAAGAAGCGGGCAGGTTTATTCCCAGCCTGGGGGGTTTCTTTCCCCACAGTATTTCCAAAGGTGACAGCGTCCCTGGCTCCTTAGATATTTTATTCTGGTTTATTTGCATTTTTTTTTTAAATAATCATATATTTTTTATATTTATAAATAACAATATGTGGTTGTGTTTTTTTTTTTTTTTCTCAAAAGACTAGTTTTATTTTAGCTCATGATAAGTCTGTTAATGCAGGAATTTTAACTTTATACATGGCTGGCTTTGGAGGCTACCCAGGTAATCCTGATCTAGTATATTTCTATTTCTACTCCTATTTATTTTTATTTTTATTTTTATGTTTATTTGGTGTAGGTAGGACAGAAACACAAAATACATTGTTTAAGGATTCTGAACTTGCAGAAGGTACCATAATCCACACCACTACCCACTCCTGTGTATGGGCAGTATTATCACAGCCCAAAGCCTGATCTGGATGGGGATCCAAACACTCACACAGAAATGTCCCTGTCCCCTCTCATGGCTCATCTCAGAGAGAAAGCAGCCTATTATTATATTACTTACTAGAGATGCTCTGTTTTCAGGATACTAAATCTCTGCTCTGAACATCTCACCGCTCGCCAAAGCCCTGTGGGGCTAAAAACTTATTGAATTCAAAAGCAAATCATGTGGTCTGTGTCCTCCTCCTGCTGCTTCTTCTTAAAAACAAACAAACAAACAAAAAAACTAAGATGAAATTGTACAGACCTCATTTTAGAGCTGCTTTAAATTTCACAGGGATTCAATCTCAAATGGTGAAGTTGAAAAGTCGTTTGGTGTTTTTGGTTCAGAGTCACAGGTAAATATTGTTGGAGTCCTATTTTGCAGGCTGCTGAAAACTCAGCTTAAGGGCTGATCTTGGAAAAGCCCTGGTAGTAGAAGTGTCTCTCAAACAATTTAAGGAGTTTTTTTCTTTCTCTGACTGAAACTCAAACCTTGATTTAGATTAACTTGTAACTCTGAGGTTTTTGATGTAAATGCAGTTTGTGAAGCGTTGCTGACATCTGGCTCTATCTCGAGCAAAGCAAGTTGGAGACAAGGCTGTTTTTCTGTTAAATAAATAAGCATTGCTGTTTCATTGATAGTTCTTAACTGGAAAGGTCAGGCCCATTGTTTCTAAAGCAGCAGTATATGAATCTGAAACATAAATTATTAGTATCAACAACAAGAGCCATGGTGTAGTCAACCATTTGTCACAATGAATGGAAAAATAAACAAGTTTTTCCCCCCAAGACCTCGGTGCTATTTAGGGATTAATGAAAACTTCATCGAATGAAATAATCAGTTTGAATATTTCTTTTATTGTTCTGTGACTGCTGTTTGAGAGATTCTGTCTTACTCAAAGGTATCCACACATGAAGAACTTGACTTCTAAAAGTGCTCTAAATTACAGGTTAAGCATTAAAAGCAGGTCTCCTCAATCCCACTTTCAGAACATCCTAATGTTTGTAATTTTTTGTAGCTAAAAAATCTTGGAGAAATAAGAAAGGTGAACTTCCTTGTATTTCTAGTGCCTCATATTATC
Organism: Empidonax traillii; assembly: GCF_003031625.1. Lineage (NCBI taxonomy): Eukaryota > Metazoa > Chordata > Aves > Passeriformes > Tyrannidae > Empidonax > Empidonax traillii. The sequence goes on along the minus strand of NW_020955820.1, from coordinate 206,515 downwards.
TCATCCTTTCTGAAAAGAGAGAAAGGAATAATGGAAGGGAGAGGAAAAAACCTGAAACTGGAAAAAGGAAAACTGAGATTTTTTCACTTTTCAGGGCCCAAGCTGAAATATTTTGTACTGAATCTGAAGCATTTTATTCAGTGAAAAATGAAGTGGGGAAAAAAATCCCCAAAGTAAATATGTAGGTCTTGGCCAGCTTCTTTCTTCTGCAGTCTTGAGTGCTGTGAGTACAGCAGTACTTTCTTTTTTTCTTTTTCTCCCGGTATAGAAAAGTATTTTGCAAGACATGGAAGTTCCATTTGACCCAATATCCCTCTGAAATTCTTGCTGCACCTCTTAAAAAAAAAAAAAAAAAAAAAAAAAAAAAACCAGAGAAAATATTCCACCATTAGTAATATGTGGTGTGACAAGTCATTGCACCTTGAATTTTTGGTATACGTGTATATATTTGTGTGTGTGCGTATTATATGATTGGTCATACACCTTCCAAAGAATAATTTGCTGTCAAATATTAATTTCCACAAATTTCAACAAAAATGAGGATGTTTCTGGGAGGAAGAGAAACAAGGGCACCCTGTATTGTGCAGCATTACTGTTGGTACCTCTGCTTCAGTGCAGATCTACCTGGATGTTAAATGGGGTAGCAACTAGAAAATCGTCAAAAACAAGGTTTGAAAGTGGTTTTCTTGTTCTTCTGGCTTTGACAATTTTTCTTGGTTGATTTTTAAGCCGTAGAGTTGGCAGATGTTGCCTCCTGCCCTTGTCCTTCCACCACCAGAGCTGCAGCACTTACATTCACCTTTCAGAGTTTCTTGTGTATAAGTAAATGGAGGAAGGGAGGTTTTTTTTTTTAAGTTTGTTCTATTTTAACTACTAGGAAAAATCATATTGCTCTAGGAAAGCCAAACAGTACTGATGGGCATACTGGATTTGGTTGAAATGTTGGTCCGAGTCTATACCTGCTGGTGTTTGAGCAGGGCTTTAATACCTCATGTAACTTCTGATTCTCACTTTATCTCCTCAACTGTGGAGGCAGATTATAATGAAAAATGGGATCCTTCAAAGCAACCCAGTGGATGGCAAGCACATGCCTTAAGCAAATATTCTTCAGTTACTGGATTGTCCAGAGATGTTGGTGACACTCAAACTAGCCCTGTATTTACAAGCACTGCAAAAAGCAGATTTAATAATCAGCCTCACAGGTTTGCAGTTGGGGAAGGGAAAGGGACTTCCCTGCAGGAAGTCTCTGAGCCTGCAGGTGCTCAGAGCACAGTTTTGGGGCAAAAACTTCAGGATCTGCTGTAAGAGAAGCCCAAAATGTGGGCGAGGTTTGTGTCTCTCTCAATCTACTTGGCAAATCCCAGACTGTGGCATGTCCTGGAGGCATCCCCTTCCCCTGGCAGCTGTGACCCCATCACACTGGGACTGTCAGCACTGGTGCCCTGCTCAGGGAACTGGGTGTTAGTGTCATCAAAGGGCCTGAGGGGACGAACAGGAGGGATGCAGGTTATGGGATGACTTGTTGTGATGAAGGACTGTGCATAAATTGGCTTCAGGAACATCTGTGCTGGTTGCATTTCTGTGATGTTATCTTCTACTTAAGTTAGCACAAAACCAATTACTTTTCATGTTTTATTTTTACAGAATAAGTGAAGAGTCTTGTGGTATTTCCATAATTAAATCTCAGACCAATGAAGGCAATGAATGCACTTGAAATTATACCCCCTCTGAAGCACCTCGGTGCATCAGGGGCTGCTTTGAGCTTCATTTTTCAGGCTGTTTCACAGGCAGAAACTGGCTGGCCTAAAGTTTATAAACAGCTTTAAGTACCAGCTACGTGCTCTGTTGGAAGAGCATCCATCAAGGCTATGTCAGGGATGCAACAGGGTGCTTTGTCTTATCTTCCCCCTCTCAGCAGTCGTGTGTTCTCATACCTAGACGGTTGGCTCATTAAAACAAGTGTGTTATTGCTGAGCATACACAAAAAAAAAAATAGAAAAAACTGAGAAAGAGACGCTGTTCTTTAAAGACTTGAATTTATAGCTCCATGTTGTAATCAGACATCACAAATTCTTTCACAAGAAAACTATAAAACAAGTTTTCTCATGAGAAAGAAAAATAAAAAAAAAAAAAAAAAAGGAAAAGGAGAGTATGCTGTCCCCCATTAAACAATTGAGCAGTTCTACTTTAGTGCAAGCTTGAGGGGAAAAAGGGGACGGGGCAGTAAATCATCTGTGCAGCCCTCAGCCATAAAGTTTCTTGAGCAGTCAAAACTGCCAGGGCTTGTTTGGATGACTTATTCCTAGGCAGGGGGGATGGAAGAAAGTTTATAATACAGCTGCAAACTTTTGCTGTCTCTGGTGTCATTGTTGTTTACATTACCCGGTAATGTGCTACAGAAACCTCCTACCATTTCAAAGGTGACATTTTCCTCCCTGACCTTGCTTTGAGGTTATTTCACCCATCCCAAGGAGCAGAAGTCTGGAATTGACTCGACACTTTGGTCAGGTCTTTGCAGAGGATGGGGGGTTTGGGGAGGGCTGCAGCACCGAGCCTGCTCAGGCTGGGGTGAAGCTGAGCAGAGACCAGTGGGGTTTGGATCAGGCCCTGGAGTGCTTGGCCAGGAGAGCTGGCATGGGCCCTGAGCCAAACTGGTGACTGGCTGAGTGATTGCTTTGTGTGGAAATTGGAAGGGAGAAGGGTGCCAGTTGGCTTGGGTGGCTGGTAGCTCTTGGATAACTCACCTGTTGCTCCAAATTGGCTGCCAGGACTTTCTGCTAAATCATTAGATCCTCTCCCTCAGGCTCAGGCTGAAATGTTTGTTGCCTCTCTCAATCAAAGACATTTAGAATCATAGCACCATAAAGTGGTTTGGGTTGGAAGGGACCTTCAAAATCATCTCATTCCACCCCCCTGCCATGGGCAGGGACACCTTCCACCAGCCCAGGTTGCTCCAAGCCCCGTCCAACCTGGCCTTGGACACTCCCAGGGATCCAGGGGCAGCCACAGCTTCTCTGGGCAACCTGTGCCAGGGCCTGCCCACCCTCACAGGGAAGGATTTTATCCTAATATCTAATCTAACCCTTCCATCTCTCAGTTTAAAGCCATCCCACCTCGTCCTATCACCATATGCCCTTGTCAAAAATCCCTCTCCAGCTTAAAGGACTTCATCGCTGTACTTGTATTTCAAATTTTTACTACTCCAAGCTGTGTAATACAGTTGGCAAGACCATTCCCAGCAGGAAGTGATGCTGCTGTTTGAGAATGCAGTGATTTACGTGATATCAGCACATGCCTGGTGCCTGAGCAGTGGGTGCAGGGGTGCAGTTACACCTGCAGAGTTGTCACTGCCTGAAGGAGCAGTGCAAGTGCTGAAGAACTGAGAGAAAAATACTCCTGCAGAACAGCAGAACTTGCCCAGGATAGTGCACCCTGATGCAAGTGAACTGACAAGTTAGGGTAGGATAAATGTATTTTAGTTATTTTTTTTTTTTTTAGATGAGCAATTCGCAAATTTGTGAGAGTAGTACTCGAGTTGATTCCTAAGCTGTGCTTTTCCAGGGGGGAATGGAGGAAATTAGGCCTGAATCAGGACTGCATTGCTCTTTCTTCTCCTGAAATTCTTTCTCCTCACTTTCATCCAGTGTACACTGTTATAAGAAAGACGTTCAGTATCCTGAGACTTCTGACTAACCCTGGAGATGAGTATCTTTTAAATTAAACAGAACTCAGCCTGACCTGTCTCTGTCTTAAATTTCTTAATAGTATGAAATGTACCCTTTAAACAATCTCAGACCTGTGGTTCCCCCTTCTCCCCTTAATCTAAGGTATGATTAGTGCTTAATGGACCTTGAAAAGCACCTTTCTTTATAATGGCTACAGGTTGCTCTTGTCTAGATATGATCTCCAGTTTTCTGTTTTCTCTTGACATGAAACCCAAAATAGTGGGACACATACTTGGTTATTATGTTCATATATGCTATATTTTTTTTTTCCAGAACCACTCCCTTTGGTGAATGATTTTATATATATATATATATATATATATATATATATAACTTCTTTTGCACCAAGGACAATGGGCTGCTTTATTCTGAGCTGTACTGATAAACACAGTATCTCTTACACAGGTACACCAGGGGATCAGGTGCCAAGAGGCTCTTTTCAGGGAGGGGGACACCTGAATCCAGGACATTTATCCAAAGAGGTGCAGTGAGAGCAAGAGATAGCACTCTCCTACTCACCACAGCAAGAGATAGCACCTCATGCTCACTACATTTCCCTGCACAGAAAAGGTCAGAATCCCTCAAAAAGTCGGTCAAAGCAGATTACCTGCCCTGTGCTATTTGCTGAAAAACAGGGATGGAAGTATCCAGGACCCAGTGTTTTAAGAAAATCAACCCAAGCAGGCAAAGCCCCAGGCTGTGATTCCAGCAACATTTTGTGCACTGAATAAAACCTTGTGGGTCAGACTTCGGGTAAAAACTGTATCAGCTGTGCCTGGGAATCTCCTTATTAAGCACATGTTTCTGAGGAGAAACCTTCCAAATGCCTCTCTCAGACCTGCCTGACTCAACTCAGACCAGACAGTGAGAGAGATGAAGCTTTCAGAGCTGGTAGCTGATCTTGTGGGATGAGATGAACAATCATTACCTTGGCTAATAATGATGGTGAATCCCTGTGATGTGCCAATCATCAGGTAATAGTGCCCACATTGAAGTACCTAATTAAACTTCCCAGGAATAAATCACAGTGGGATTACTGGTTTTCTCCATAATGGCATCAGATCTAATACAAACTAGCCAAAGGTCAGGAATATTTGCATTGCTAATATAGCTGGGACTGATTTCTCTTCTTTTAGCAATAATATCTGGGAGTACTGGTGGAGGCTGTGCCTGCACCACTCTTGGTAGCCTACAGGGAACTTCATCAGGCCCAGGGATACGAGGTGCCTGTATCAAATCTGGAGAGCTGTGACCACTTCCAGGCTCTCTGTCCAGTTGCTCAGCCAGAAGACATCTATATTTTTCAGTATATTGCTTTTTGTTTTGAAAAATGCCCAAAAACTTTAACACCCAGTATCTGCTCACCTGCACTATGTCGTTTTCAGCTATGCTAATTTGCTAGTAATTAGTATCCCCAGGGCTGAATAGCATCTGTTTTCCACAGTTCCTATTACCTTAATATCTAAGGGCAGATTTAAAACATAAAAAAGCTCCAGTGGGATGTCAGGGCCTGCAAAGCCTGGATTTTCACGTGCATCTTACTATTAACACATCCAAGGTGGTTGCTTTGATTCCCCTCTCCCCCCAGACCTCTTTCCAAACACGGCCAGTGTGTTATCCTCTGGATGTGCCAAATCCTGAAAGGTGACTTAATCTGTTGAGAGTCCCTCTCCATCACTGTGCTCTAAGCTTCAATAGATGACTCAACAGAGAGATATTCAAAAACAGAGCAATTTCTCAGTGCTGTTTCCCTAAGCAAGTCAAGCAGGGTGACGAGGCCGGGGAAGTTTTGATTTCAGAAGATCAGCGTGGAACGTGGCTGTGCAAAAGGAAAGTGGTGAAAAAAAAATCACTGACTGCCCAACGTACCCAAATTTGCTTTAATGTGTTTCCAAATCAGAATAATTTGGATTCCCCCGTAACTGAAAGCTCTTTCAGAAGTGTTCTCTATTTTTAGCTTTACAGATCGCTGCTGCTGTTTCAGAATGTTCTAATATTACATGATTTAAGCCCATGAAGCAATTACATCGGTAGGCAAAAATTGCATGGAAGAATGAGGCAATTTAAAATGTGTCATCTGATAAAAACGAGTGGAGAAACAGAAAATATTCATCCACATGTAATAACTTCTCAGAGGACAACTAGGGAAGCAAGCTGGAGAGATTAAAGGAACCCAAAAGTAAAATAATTAATGGCTACAGTAGATTGAAAGGTGAAATAATGATTAAGAAATGAGGACCACAGAGAGTAAGACAGTGAGAGAAACATGATAGAAAGCCATGGAAAATAAGGGTCTTTCACTCTCTGCGTTCATTCTTCCAATCCCAGAGCCCCTTATACTTGGTGGGATTCTCAGTTTTCCTCTTTTAAATATTTTTCTCATAGTGATAGCTGAGTTTTTTTTTTTTTTTTTTTTTTTTAAACTCTCAGGTAAAATACCTAGAGAAAATTCATATAGATCTCTCTGATGCTTGGTGATATTTTAAATAATAGTAGCTCAGTATCTGTACCTCTTCCCCTCTGGAAAAATGCTGGGAAATATGTCTACGAAGACACAGTTTTGTATCATAAAATCTAGTGATATCCTCTAATAATACATTGGCTAAATGTTTACATGTGTAAATTTGTGTGTAAATATTTATATCCTAACTTATATGATGAGGAAAAAGTTTTTTTTTTTTTATTGTTGATTGTTGATATTTGAGGTATGTGAAGTATCTTTTGCACTGCTGTTTTTAGAGTGATGCTCAAATTATTTACACATAAATTACCGATAAGGACGGGGATTTTATTTTCACTGCTCGCTGAAAAAATGTGAAAAATGTGAATCTGACTTTTAGGGCTACCCACGTTATCTGGAAAGAGATTAAAAGAAACCAAATTCCTCTCCTGTCTTCCCTAAATACCTGTGAGGAACAGGCCAAGGATGCTGTGGTACATGTCACCAGCCTGTGGACAGAGAATTGGGCAGATGGGTTATGCATCCCAGACCCTGAGTGTTAGCTGCGGCTTCAAAAACTTTTATTTCTATGAGTCATAAAAAATAAAGTTAAAACAACGAAATCTACATAAATACAGGTCAAACTCGGATATTACTGAACTAGGCCAAAGGCCCCAGTGCAAGTAACTTAATTCTCCATATGAGATACAGTTAAGACAGAATGAATCCTAAAAGCCTTAAGAAGAATAGGGCAGGGATTTTTAGAGAGGATCTACCCCTGAACAACTGGTCCTCTTTGGAGATGAGCTCTGAGCCGCGATAGGGGTGTTTGAAATGCTCAGCACGAGTTGGTTTTCCCCTTTAAGAAGAAAACTCGTAGCCCTGGTGCGCAGTACAGAGGTTGGGAAAGCTTCAGTGTCGTCATTTTTGTTCCTGTGCCCACAGACTGTACCCAATAAATCAGAAATTTTTGCCTGTTGCACTCTTAATGTTTGTGGGCTGAGACTATTCAGCTCAGGTTGCAGACAGAAATGTTCATGACGGGGCTGCCCAGACCCGCAGGCAGGGCTTGTATTTGGGGTGGAATGGTGGATCTTTAACCCACTGGATGTCGCATGTTCCTCACCAGTTGCTGACTAGAGTGATTAGTGTTTGTAACATGGGCCTCTTGATTTTTATATTTGGATTTCTTTACACATTTGTTACCTCTCGAGCCATCACAGTGTCTTCAGCAAATTTACTCAGGAGGCAAAGTACTAATTTTTAAGGGCAAAAGTTTCAAGGACCGAGTCACTTCTTGTGTGAGTATCTCAGGGGGTTGTGACTCAAAACTGTCAGTTGTTTGATATTTGTCATGGCAGTGACTGCAGTTACCACAGAAATAAATTCTTCCTTTCCACGAGTCTCTCAGTGATGAATAAGCACAAATTACGAGCATCACCCCTCACATGGTGCTTTATTTCTGCAAAATAGCCGTGGAGGACAGAGCAGCTCTTCTTTGGGCACCTTTTTGTGCTTTTGCATTTTGTCTGGTGCTGGTTTCCTTCTCAAGTTAAAACTATAAGATGAAGTCTAGTGTTGTCTAAGAGGTGGCTAACACCTGATGTGCTGCTCTCTGTATCTTTCTGGAGGTGGTTACCACCTGATGTGTCGCTGCCCGTTGCTTTTCTGCTACACACCGTTCTGCTGGCCTGACCAGCTGCCTCCAGAGGTTCATCTGTGGCTTTGCAAATAATCCAGGGATGCTGTGGGGGTCCGTAGAGTTCCCCACACCTCGTGTGGCCGGGATTGCAGCCGCAGCACCGGTGCAGTGCCTCGCTGACAGATCGCCGCTCTGCCGATGGCGAGAGGTCACGCGTATTTCTGACTCCCAACTCGCCCGATGAGAGACCGTGGAGGTTGAAAGGGCCGTTTGCTTCGTTTCTGCCTCTCTCAGATTGTTTTCTCTTCCAGGACAATTTCCTAAACAATCTTGCTGCTCCTTGTGAGGAAAGCCCGGGGTGTTTATTGTAACCTGCTTTGAACTGTTCGAAGCTCCAGAGGAGGGAGGGCTTCGAACAGAGCCCACCTTGTGCCAAAAAAGTGAGCTGTGGGCAGAGCAGGGCCGAGGCACAGGAGCAGGGCAGCGAGGGAGCAGCGTTAATGAAAACACCGCGAACGAAACGTTAGCACGGGGTGGTGAAAGAGCTCGATTTTATTTTGTTTTCGCACATTAGGTTTTGCTTAAAGCAGACAAGTACCAGGGAGAGCGTTCTGAAAAGAGGCTTTGTATGGGAGCTGGGGCTCTATCCATCAGATTTGTCATTTCAGGAATGCAGCCAGATGTATTGACTTACTAGCAATTGCATTGGTGCCATCTGGCCTGCTGGAGGCTGCGTTAAAGATGGAAAAAACGGGGCAGAAAGAAATGAAATTTGTTCATCACGCCATTACCCTTGCTGCTTATTTAAAGAGGGGGAAAAAAATGTAACTTCTTGGCGGTGGGGTGGGGGGGGTGTGCTGTTTGAAAATAAAATAGGAGGTCTTAAGGACCACAAGTTTTCAAAACCGAGCGCTGATGTTTAGACGCAGACTTGAAAGCTGGGCCTCGCTGTTGTCGTTTTGTGTATATTTTTTTTTAATGGAAAAATGCTTTCAGATCCTACTGTTCCGAGTCATGGAGCAAAAAAAATGCCATCAGAGACCCTGCCTGGCCCACTGCTGCCTTTATACTTGCTCATTCTCACTTCTGCCCGTACTAGTTTAGCTGTCTGAGTTGCCTCCTCCTCTCGGGAATTGAGGTTTGTAGGTGCTCTCCTTCCTACTGCTGGTCTAGGAATGTCTGCAGAACTTTTGGATCATTTCTTTTCAAACTTATCAGCATCAATCTCCGAGCAGAACTGCCATTCCTTTTACAGCAGAGGCAATAACACATCCCTTATTTTAATAATGAAACTCCTGAAATGTATTTATTTTAATTAATAAGTGCCAGGTTACAAGTATTTCCTTGCATTTCATTTGGGAAAATTTTTTCCTTAGCCTTTGTAGGAAAAGGGCTAGTGTTAACATTTATGGGCAGAATAAGAACTTATTCAGTATAGAAATGCGCTCTGGCTATAGGGTGAGAAGTGTTCCCCACCCTTACTGAGGTGCAATTTTAAAGATGCCTTTATTCATGTTTAATTCTACAATTAGTCTTCCTGAATCAATGCCATCTTTCTGGGAATTCATTCCATTCATTTCACAGAATAAAACTACGGATCTGAACCACCTTCCACCCAAGCTAATGGAATTTGGACTGACTCCTGTAAGAGCCCATGGAGCAATTCCTAGGCATCCTCAACCCTTGTAGAAGGTCAGAAGAAAGACTTAATTACTAAAGTAAGTAGATTATATAGTTTTCAGTACTCTTCCATAGAAATACTAGTTCATTTACTGTCATAACGAAAGTTTTGTCACAATTACTGACAACAATGATGAAACAAAGGACCAGAGTCCTTTCCTTAAAAAATGTTTTTCAGTTCTGCTCTGTTCTTTTCACTTCTTTTGTTTTTTGCCATTTAAGATAGGAAGCTCTCGAGGGCAGGGATGTGGAACTTCGTAAAATGCTGGACTACTTGTGGGTGAAGTCAGTGTTTTAGCACTCCCAAACACATGTGTTAGAAGAATACTCCATAGTTTTAGGATTTCTGCAGCCATGAAACCTCCATTAGAGCACTGCCAGGGTCTTCACTGTGGGTTGTTTTTTTTTTTTCCCAACAAGATGAGAAATGCTGGCACCACTACTGGAAAAGTCAACAGTGACTAAATACCCTCAGAAGAAGATGTAATGTTCTTACTCATACCAAGTTATCGAGCTGTGTGAAAAAAGACCCAATTCAGCCCTCATTAAAGGTTTGGAGAAAGATTTCTGTCCGCCAGAGTGAAATCTGGCTTGTTCCTTCTAAGGAAACACGGAGCAGCATCACCTGAGCAGGAGCATTACCTGTGCTCGTGTCCATAGCCATGGAAAGCACCGAGCTCGTTCAAGGCTGCACCTCAGTGAGGTCACACCCTGAGAAACCCCCAGTTTTTATCTGGATCATCTCAGACAACATGCCTTCTCCATCTGTGCCTGTCACACCTGTGGCAGCCCCCATCTGTGCTTTGGGGTGATACCAGCCCATCTCCCTGCACCGGGACAGAGCTGCCCAACCTGAGCTCGCAAAGTGGGTTCAGATCTGGGGTTGTCCCGAGCAGCTGCTGCTTCTGAATGTCTGTGTAGCTCGTTGCCACTCAGTTTTTCAGTAGTTTACAATATTCTGAAAATTAATTTAAATAAGGGTGTGGTTTTTTCCCCCTCCCCAACACAAATCAGTGTCTCTGGTGGCGACGTCTGGATTATCCCTTCAGGGATTAATTAAAGGGCTCAACCTCTGTGCCTTTTTATTTTGTAAATTACAGAATGTTGATGTTATTATTGTTAGCAGCAATGATTGTAAGCAGGAAGGCATGAGGGCTCAGGCATATGACACATAGGGCAAAATGCTCTTCTGGCCAGGAACCTCACGCTGAGAGGAACAGTGAGGGCACACAATATTCCAGGAACAGAAAAACACTGCCATTCCCCTGCAGGGAGCTCCTGCACAGGCAGGGGATTGCCACCAGATATTGGCAGCCCCCCCAGGAACAGAAACACTTCCAAGAGCTGTGGGTGAGTTGAGGGGAAGAGGGCAAAACACAGGTTTGGAAGTTTTCTAAGAAGAGCGACAGGGGAAGTTGTCAGACTTAGATTGCAAAAGTGATACGTGAATAATAATTTTCCCCCTCACCTAGGCAGTATTCCAGCTTGCTTGAAACTGGAAAGATTTTCGGAAGTATGTTGTGTTTTGGTATTTAATCTATGACAGGCCATCCGTATTGTGGGCTCAAGGTGTGGGCATCCATACACAGCATGGGGTGTGTGTGTGTGTGTGTGGGTGTGTGTATTTTTGAGGGTGGGATTACAGATATATTACAGATATTACTCAATTTAAAGCACACTGAGTAAGAGTAGCCACTCCCTGACTCACTCAGTAATGTTAATGGGGATAATAGACCATGGGAGTAAGGAGAATAAACAAATGAATAAACAATACTAAATCAATACATACCATCAAATATATTGATGGGAACACTGTAAAGCAGTAAAACTTCCACCAATTTTTTCATTCATTTAGCCTGTTTTATATGTTATATACCTGCAAAATGGAAGCCCTCTCTGTGTTTTTTAGCAGTATAGCACCTATAAGATACAAGAAGAATAGTAAAAGGGGGTGAGGGAAGGCAAGAAAACTTTTATTTCTCACTGTCTAGAGTGGTTTATTGTATGATTTCTTTTTTACTGTACTTTTAACACCCAGTAACAGAGGGTGACAGAAGGCACAGATTCCACCTTATCTGGCAAGTTAGGTGGGATTTTAATATGGGCTTGCAATGGTTCCTTGTACACCAGAAAATTTAAAACAAGACCATGTGGGAACATTCCTTAAAAAAAAAAAAAAAAAATCTAGGAAACCTGGAGCAGTACAACGTGTGCACATGTAAATATTTAAACCAAACACAGTGTTTTAGTAGCCTGGGACAACTCTGAAATCAGTGGATGTTGTCTTCATGTACATGAGACCAGCGTTTTGTCAGTCTGCTTTTTATTAGCATAAACAGGCTAGTGGAAGTGACATAGGTAGTGACATAAGGTCTATTTATGATAAATAATGGGCTGACAGAGGGGAGAACTGTGCAAGGGACAACCTTCACGTGTACTTTTTGGTGATGCATGACCCACCCTTACTCCACAGGTCTTTTATCATCTCTACATGAAAGAAACCTGTTTTAACCAAGTTCACGTGGATCTGACAGCTCTATCTTTTCTGCAGTACTCCCCAGTGGGCTGATAACAGCATGTAGTCAACCACCTTTAGGCCATTGTTGGGTCAAACTGCAAAAAACCCTGTAGTTTCCAAAACTTGAAACCCCTGTAGAGGTGGCAAGAGAAATAAAAGCAAGTGTAAGTCCAGGCAAGATAGCCAGAGGTGGCCAGCAGTCCAAGGAGGATGGAATGTCTCGTTCAAACAGGGTCTCCACAGAGCCTTGCTGACAGCTTGCACTATTTCTACTCTTCCTGTGGGGATTCTGCACCCCCAGAGAGAATTCTGCTCCCTGTGAAGGCACATCCAGGTAAGAGACTTGAAAACATTCTAAGTAGGAAGATAAGACAAAACTCTTCTGGTTTAGTTCTGAAACACCCCTAGAAATGATTCCCATGGGGTCAATGAGGAGAATGTCCTGGTGCCACCCACTCTATGTGAAAATTACACCATGATTTCAGCTCACCAAGACTTTGTTCCTTCTACTTGGAGGGATGAAAATGCAGATCTTTGAAAATATGGAGGTTTTCAAGTCCAGATTTCCAATCTGAAACATTTACTTTCTGTATTAAGGTTAAAATTAACAATTAACAGCCTAATGAGAAATCTATCCAAGATCTGTCACTGCCAAAAGCAGACCCTGATTACAGAAAATGGTTGCTGTTGTCTTTCTCCTTGTTGAAGTTCCTATGTTATTAAATATTTGTCTGTGCTAAGGTGATGTATTCAATTTATTTTTTAAAGGCACTGCTTGCTCCTTCCTTCCCCCCATACCCCCTATTAATTGGCCACTCTGCTAAGTGCATTTAAGTGCTTGCTGACAGAAGTACTTTGAATTTCAGGAAATCTAGTTATTCTTATGCTTTTCTTTTTTTTCCCCACTCCAGAATGCCTGTATTAAGCACAAAGCCAACAACCTGAATTTTGCAGTTAAAAGGGAAGTAATTTGATGATGCCCACACAGACCAACGGGGCACGTGTGTGTGCACATAAACACCAGAGGATCGGATGGGAGCCCTTAATGAAACCCTTATGATATGAATAATACTCAAGTTACAAATGCTACAGCTTATCTGGTAAGTGTGGTAGGTGATAATACTCTGCAATCCAGTCGGGGTAGGAAAGCAATTTCAGTAAACATAATACCTGAAAGCAATTTTCAAATTATTCCCCGAGTTCTAATGCATCGTAATCTCTAAAACACTCGGGTTGTTTTTCAGATCCCATTTCCAGCTTGTGTTGGTGGATTTTAACCATTAGTGCCACGTTGCTTGCCACCTCAAATCCCTCAGCTGCAGGATGTGATACTTTGGTGTGTTGTAGTGACAAGGCTGTTTTCTGAGCAAACGCTCAAACAGAATCCACCTTACACCAGAAACTGAAACGTGACACGGAAAGCAAGGACAGATCAATTATGGCACATATTCATATGTAGCATAAAACAGGGCCAAAGGTCTGTCTGTAGATCCACATCTCGTGCAGAAGAGGCAGTTAGGGAAGGATTGTTTGTTGTATTTTACAACAAACACAACAACGAACCTCGTGCACACACAGGATATTGTGAAGCCGAAAGCAGCCAGGATTTTAAAAGCACCAAATCTCTCCAGTCAATAGGCATTGGGGCCTATTAAACATGATGTTTGGTGGCAGTCTCCACCACAGAAACTGCATCAACTGACAACCAGAAGACAGGAAGCAGTCCAGCTTTGTTTCTTACTTTCCTGTTAGCCAACACTGCTGTTTTAGGTTAAATCAGCTTCATTGGACTGAAAGGCTTTTAAGGCTTTTCTTAATGGCAGGAGGACTCCTGAACATGCAAATAGGCTGCTCTTGAGCTCAGTGCAAAATTCAGCCATTCCTGTTTGGCCTTTTCTTCTCAAATTTAGAGCTCCCTGGAAGATGAAGAAATCCCATCTTTCCTCCCAACCATACTCCCAAGTTTGCCCACGTTTTACTTTTACCTTTCTCAAAGGTTTCTGTGTAGTTGAGGAGACGAATCACGCCCCTGCATCATTTCTCTACCCACTGTGCACTGTTTGCCCATGGGCAGGGAATAATTGTCCCTAATTCCTGTGTATGGTGGGGAAAATGCTGCTCAGCTCTTCCCTCTTCGTTGAGTACCCACAGGGACAGCCCAGCCTTTCACTGGCGCAGTTACTGTGTCAGACACAGCATTCTGAAAGGCACAGTTTTACTGTCCTGACACAAAGGCCTTAGAGCTATCAAAATTCTTCTTTAACCCTGCCAGGAAAATAATTGAAAGCATATTTAGCTGTGTGGATGTAGAGACCTAGAGGAATTTCGCTGGTCTTGTGGTTAGCTGGGAAAAGATGTGGAGAGGCATTTAGACCAAGCCATGTATTCATGTTCCTGAAATTTGAGAGAATGCAGTTGACAACAGCACTCAGTTTAAAAACTGGATACGAGGTTCTTTAGGGTTGGGGTTTTTGTGTGTGTGTGCATTTGTCTGCCTCAGTAATATTTTTGGAGAGAGAATTTTGGTCACTGTTTGGAATTTGTTCAGGGAAGGCAACTTAGACCTATTCAAAGTTGATGCACTCCTATCTTGACCACAACTAAATGCTTTTCTGGTAACTTTTCAGCTTAGCTGAGATGTTTTTCTCCCAAGCAGAATCTCTCTGAATGTTGCAGTTAAGGCAAACTTTCCACTCAGAACAAAGTGCATAGGCTGGCTCTGTTGTTATCACCTGACAACATTATCATTGGGAATATTAAGCTGTCAACAGCAGATCTGAAGGAATCACTTTCCCAATCTGCAGTGAATTATAGAGGATGGGAGTCTATCACACATAAAAGTCTTTCCATTTTCTAAGTCTGTGTCTAATTCTAATAGTTTCAACCTGACCTCAGACTGGATTTTAGTCTCGTTTTAAATCATGGTCCAGACACCTTCTAGGAGCTTAGCAAAAAAACCTGGGACAATTCAACACATTTGTGCATGTATTTATTTTTTTTTTTTTTTTTTTTTTTTTTAAAGGTGTATTTAAATCTGAATGTGCCAAGCCTACGTGTGGTGTGTTTGGGCTGAAAAGCTCTTCCCTGCTCTGTTATATATCTCCCCCTTTCTGGTTGCATTCCTGATTTATATGTTGTTTGCATGGCTTTGTGCTAACACACACATCATTTGGGACTTGAGTGTGGGTCGGTGTCAAGTGGGACAGGATTAGGATGTGGGAGGTTGAGAGCATTAATGCTTAGCAAGTAGGATTAGGATAAAGCTGTAATTGAACAGTTCAACTAACCTGGGATTCATCAAGAGATTTGCAAAAGCACATTATAGTGGTCAATGAAAGGAGGTTTTAAACCATCAAGGCAACATCGTTTTGCAGAGCTCCGATTGCAAAGGCTCAGGGTTAAGCACTTCTCTCGTCTTGCACGTACAAATATGGGATTCTTTGCTGGTTTGGGCATCACAGTCTGTGTTTCTGAATGCCTAGAGATGGTGGGACAATGAGAAATGAAAAAGGAAGTTCAAAAAATGGCAAAGACACAGCAGAGTTTAATGCAATCCCGTCGGAGACACATCACCTGCTGGAATTTGAAGGGGACTTGGAAGCGATAAAAAAAGTGGAAAAGAGAAATTACAGGACCTTTAAAAAAAGTATTTTAATTGGATTAATGACTCCAACGATTCACTATTTGCAGACACAAAATTTCATGTCTTTCTATAATCCTGCCAGGTATTATATTTCTATAATCCTCCCTGGATCAGGGAGGTGACAGTGGCTCGGGCAGGTACTTCAAAATGCACACGTGGTACACGGGTTTTGTGGTGGTCCTCTGTGCAGGGATGATGGGTGATACCACACTTTAAAGATGGTCCTCCCAGGCTTGACAGGTCACCCCGAAACTGTAATGGGGGATACTGCTGTAAAGTCCACAGCGCTGATTGATAAATTCCTAAAAACTGCAACCTGTTTTCACCTAGACCCGCATTCCAGCCACCACACAATGGGCATGTGTTAGTACAGAGAGAGCAATTTCATTGTGCAATTTGTCTTGGCTGTGCTCAGTTTTCTACTTTTGGTTTTGTTTTGTTTTTTTTTCCTAAAAATGGGAATGAAATAATAGCTTTTGATGAAATCATAGCCAGAGCTAAGATTAACCCTGCTCCCCTGTGGGGTGTTGGTGAGATTTCTGCTCTATCAGCTTCAGGGACGTGGTATATTTGTACTGTCCTGGCAGCAGGCCAGTTTCTATGATTGTTTTATTGGGTGTCCAGTGTTATTAAGCCCCTCTGTGTTTCTCCCCCTTTCACTTTTTCCTTCTGAACTGCATTTCTGCAACCAATTTGCATTACTTTATGTTAAATTTCACGTGCCATGTGTCAGCTGAATTACACATCAGATCTAAAGACTGGAAGTCCTTTGAATTCTTCTCGGTGGCTACGCTGTATTTGCTGTTCACTCACTTGTGTGTGATCAAGGAATTTAACAGGTTTTCAACAGTTTTCCTTCTCTGAGGACATCCATGCACAGTAGACATTAAAAAAAAAAAAAAAAAAAACGAACCAAAAAACCCAAACCTGTAAAGATCCAAAAAGGGAACATTTAGGGATAACTGGCAGTGAGATTTATACCCTGCTGTATAACAATCCTCTTGTGTTCTGGCCTTTATGTGCGTTCAGCAATTGCATTATTCCGTTGATTTATGAGGACAAAAAAAGTCCATTCTTTATGTCTGTGAAATGCGTAGCAGGGAGAAGTCTTGATGTTGCCTCAGGAGAACCAGAGGGGCACTGAAATCTACAGATCATTAATAAATTATCATCATAATAATGTCAAGTCGTTACAGACATTTCTTCGTGAAATCCATGACGGGGCTTGAGGTTGTAAAAATATGTATCTTTTCTTAAAGCCCTAAAATACTTTTGCCGTGGTTTATGTTATAGTTCAGCCACATTGTTGCATTTCTATGGTTCAAGAAAAATAACATAATGATGTGGGCTGTATCCCATTCCCAGAAAGCAGGAATTTCTGAAGATTCAGCAATATCACAAACTCTGACGTCTCACTTTTCATCGTTTCTCTTGGTTTCTGCACGGCCCACCCACAGAGTTGCCCAAATTTTTGCCTGAGCTTCTCCTGAGCCGCTTTTTGTTAAGAGTGAAATAGGTGTGTCGAGTCTGATTGCCATCTTTTCCTTCTCCATGGCTCTGTAAATCACAGATAACAGAGAGAACCACAAACTACTCGCTTCTGCTCTGCCATCCAGCTGAAGCCAGCAGAGCAAAGATGGTGCAAGGAGGGTGGGAGTCAGGCTCGCAGTCACGATAAATTTCCTTATGCTGGTGGCAGTATGTTCAGAATGCTTTGAAGTGCTGGTTTGTCAGAGTTCACAACAGTTCATTTCAGCTCCAAATAAAATATTATCTGACTTTGCTGGCTTTCCAGCACCGGGCGGAGGAACAGTGGAGCTGTTCTAATTCATTCTACCAATCCAGCTTTCTTACACTGGTTTCTTTATTGGAATTCGTACAGAGCTTTCTTTAAACACAGCTTTGCACCGAAGAAAAACAAGAGAGTGTTTATATAAGACAATAGGGCAGACATCATTTACTGTATAGGGCTGATTTTGAGTTTATGCAACTAAGACAAAGGGAAATGAACACCCCCATGTGGTATAACCCCTGCAAGAGTGGAGCTTTGTTATTTTAAGGCTTGAAATGCCATACCTTTTAAAATCTGAATTATTGAGGGATAGACTCTACAACATGTACTTTGTTCCACAGAACACAGGCACAATAGTTTCCTTATGGTTTTGAATTTAGAATACATTCAAAGCAAGGCAACGTCCACCTTGTCTGGTGCAGTTTGCAACGTAGCGTAAATGTCATTTATCCCAGTTCTGAGACTCAAAGAACTTTCAGCAGTTGATTTTTTTTTTAAGGTCTAACGATGTCAGCACTAAGGATTAAAACGAGCCCAGTTGCTGAGCAGAATCCGTTAAACATTCAGTCTTTAATTCTGATGTCTCTATCTCCTTTCCTTCTCACTGTCTGCTTTGTAAAATTCTGAGTGAAATAGTCTCTTGGGGCTTTTTCAAAGATTATGAAGCTGTGTGTTAGAAATGGTGAGGAAAATGAGGAATTTCAGGACTTTTGCACGTGGTAGGATCCAATGGATTGCAACTTTTCCACTTTTGTCTTCTTACTCCATATCGGTTTAGGGTTAAGAAAGAATGTCCTAAGGTCATTGACTGAAGCATAGGTAATTATATACTAACAGGTTTATTAGTAAGATAAAAAAGGAAAGTTTCCCTTAATACATCAGTGGCTGCAAAACATATATGCCAAAGACTGTATTTATTATGTATGAGAGCTGGCCACGATGCAGCCCCACAGACCTGACCTCAGAACAACACTACTGTGTCACTAGAGCAAATCCAAAGAAACGTGAACATCATCTGCAAGATTAACAATTTTCTTTCCCCATATTTCTATGGGGTTTGCAAAATATAAGTTAAAAAAAAAAAAAAAAAAAAGAAAAAAAAAGGAGTAAATGATAGGAAAAGAAATCTGAAAAGAGCTAATATTTGGGGGGGGGAAGGATAGCTACAGCTGTGAGATATAAAGATGATTTGGCTTTGATGTAGACCAGACTGTCTACCTCTGCCTTCTGAAGTCCATGTAATTATCCAAGAAAGAGGGATGAGGTGGGGAGAAGGCCCTTTGTGTCTTATCTTACGGAGTCTTCTGAACCACTTCCCTTCCTTTTGGTCTGAAATCACCCAAGTCCTCTGTCCTGCAGGTCATTTACATATTATCTTCAATGCCTTTCTGCACAGAGATTAGGTTATGTCTTTATGGGTAGCTCAGGTCTGAGAGAGTTTGTCGGCCTTGTCTGAGTTCAGAACCGACTGCATAAATCATATTTGAATTAGCAATGCTGTGCCTACCCGTGGAAGTAACACATTTTCTGATGTGACAGCTCTTAGAATCTGAACAGGTAAGTGGAAACCTGGAGAGGTCATCTGGTCCCAGAGCAGTCAGCTCCTGCAAACCAGTCCTGACAGAGCTTTGCCTAAATTCTGGGGGGGGCAGGGGAAAGAGGGTGGGGATAAGAGCTGTTTAATATCCTCTCCTGTTCAGGCTGGAGTCAGAATTCCCACACCACACTGTGTTCCTCATGCCATGGATGTGACAGTCCCTGTTTGTGCTTCCCAGCGAGCTGTGCTGGATCTCACCTGTCCTTCGAGAGCAGCTCAGGCGGGAAAGGTGGAGAGGCACTGGCTGACTAACAACAGTCAGGTGATGCAGCCCTCAGCCATCCCAGCAGATTGCCAGTTAAAACTCTGCTTTGGTTAACAGGGAGCATCTGGTTCAACTGGCGAGTACTGCCCTTCCCACAGGCAAGAGGTGCGTGTGCAGGAGCGACAGGGAAGCAGCAACCCAGGTAACTGTGCAACAAACCCGGGCTTTGTTGGGCTTTCTCACAATTTACAACTTAAATCTGAAGAAGAAATGTGGGTAGGGACTGCTTTATGATCAGGCCAGCACAGCATCTCTCAGCTCTTCGACTGCTAGTAGGATATGAACTGAACTGTGTGCAGAGAGGGCTCATTTTCCCATTAATAATGTTGAGTTTTCTCAGGTTCTGCAAATCCATTTCACAAATCGGCCTCAGATGGACTGTTTATTACTAAGAATGTATACAAGCCATGCTTGCTTCCTACAGAACAAAAGAGTGGTACCTCCACTGTTCTCCTCAGGGCTGAATGCCCAACCCTTACCTGTGTCAGCTGCCTCCCAACCAGCTACAGAAAGGTTGTTTTTAGCGGGCTAGAGACTGAACATTTCATTTTGAGAACTTCAAACAAAGTATAAATCAAGATATTTTTGTGATAAAAGGGCTTGGCTGGGGACTTCTGTTGGCTTTTCCTTATGAAATACAACATGAGTGGTTTGGTTGTTTTGGCTTTTTTTTTTTTTTTTTTTTTTTTTTTTTTTTTTTTTTTTTTTTTTTTTTTTTTTTTTTTTTTTTTTTTTTTTTTTTTTTTTTTTTTTTTTTTTTTTTTTTTTTTTTTTTTTTTTTTTTTTTTTTTTTTTTTAATGGGCACAAATGTTACTTTTCACTGGCTGTCAGAAATGGCCTCTTTCAGCTTCTTGTACAATTGACCATTGTGATAAGCCAGTGAGTTTGCCCTTTTTATCCATTAGAATGAATAAACACTGGGATTTTGTTCATCTTTTAAATCCATCATATGGCATTTCCCAGAGGAGGTAAGCTTTGTATTTACTTGTGTGGCAACTCTTTGAAATATGGCATTTTGAATCATTGCCTCTTTCCCAAAGAGGCTTTTCCAACAAAGGAAGAGTTTGGCTTTATATGTAGGTTTCAAGGGCTATTAAAAAAAAAAAAATCCCTAATGTGAAGATACATTATAAGTTTAATTAAATACAGGGCTACTACAGGATTAGATCAGTAGTCTGTTTATATCAGCAATCCTTTCCAGAAAAAGTTTTGACAACCAACTGCTGAAAATAGCTTCAGAAAACCCCCAATGAAAACCAGCAGCAAAAAAAAAAAAAAAAATCCCCAAGACTAATTAATTCACACAGAAGTAAAGAAGGAGTAGCTGAAGAGCCCATCTCAGCTTAGGTTAATGCTGGCCTCTTTTTGGAATAATTTCTTTTCATGGTCTAAGGGAGCTGTCTTGATGTTTTATACACATATTTTACATCTCTTTAAAGCTACCCCAGAGATTTGAGCGTGAAATGCTTTTTCAGTTTGTGACAAACCCTGGATGAGGACTGTCCAAAGAGCAAGAGATTTCAAAGAGACACAAATACAGTTTTTCCATCTGTGACAGGTATTGCTTTGGTGAAGTCTTAAAAAAGTTGAAACAAGTCAAAAAGAGGAAGGAGGTGCCACAAAAAAAGAAATACTTCATCAGGAGCTACCAAGCTGATATTAGATCCAGAGGTGCTGTCCTGATGTTTATAAAGGTTATTTGACCAAGAACTATTAAAAAATACAAAATTTTAGGAAGTCTTTCCGTCTTTGCATTCTGTGGAGTGGAGATTCCATTGCTTAACGTAAATTCTGCCCTTTGAGATGCCACTTGAAGCCAGAGTGTCCCAAAGATCCTTGTCTGCCAGAGGTCTCATACCATATTTCCAATTCCCATTAAGCTGTCTCAGACCCTCTGGAACATCTTAAATAGAACAGGGTGTCTGAGCTTCTAAAATCTGAAGTAGGCACAGACTGTAAGCTGACAAAGCCTTCTGCATTATTGGTGCCTTCAGTGCCTGAGTCAGGCATTTGCCATTGATTAAGTTAGTCTTAATTTTCTGTTTTAATGCTCTGCCATGAGAACTTAATCAGCCATCGCTTGAGCAAATAAATACGATAACTATTGGGATAGAAGAAAGAATTCAGCCTAGGCCAGTGCATTTCTAGTTCAAATATTATCTATATTTAACCTTTCTCTGCATAGGTTAGGAACTCATATTATTCTCTCAAGACTTCCATTCTTGTTTTCCTAAATAATTATCTGGCCTACCTGACTTTGTGCTTGGCTGTCGAAGTTGCTGAGTTAGGAACACTGAGGGAAGGTTAATGTGCTATCCTGCTGTTGATTATGCCAGAATGGGCTAAGTCTGTGAAATATAAATATCCAGGGTGCCAAAGCAAATATTTCGATTCCCTTGAACTCATTAGCCAAAGTTTATTTTAGATGTGATGGGATGCAAGCTTTTACTTGGAATAGATGGATAGATTAGGATGGATGGAATTCGTGCATACAGCAGGTCAGTATCTACTGGAACTTAATATTTCCTTACTGAAAGCTCAAAAATGGCTTAATTAATGAATACATTCCTAGATACAAATATTTTGATATTTGTATCTACACTTGTATCTACACTTGCAGGTAGATTTTGTTTCTTCTTTCAGTCCTTTCTGAGTTTCTATCTTGAGTAGAAATAAGGTAAATCTATTAACTGGCTCGTATTTCATGCAAAAAGGGGAATGACAGCAATAATTCATCAGGAGCAGCATATAGGAGAGTGAACACCATGTAGAACGACATGTAGCTTGTGGAGCCTAAAGTTAAAACACGAGCAGCACACCAGAATCCAAAGAAATACCTGGTTTGTTTTTGTTTCTTTCCAAACTGCAAGTACGATGGTGAACAGTGAGCTGCCATCCAGCCTCAATCAAACTGCCAGAGTTCTGAGACAATAACGGCAGGAAATTCTCCAAAGATAAATTCAAGATGGTAGCTACAACTGGGCTTCTCTGAACTGATTACAGCTGTAATTATATTGTGGAGCATACTTACAGCGAAACCAGCATACTTACCTTTTTGTTGAAAGAAGTAGCAGAGGAAAACCTCCTATCTCCCTTCACTTCCATGCCAGACCCAATACTTTAATTCTTCAGCTTGCTTTGTTTATGGCTTGCAAGGGACAAGGTTTATTTGAACTGGTTGTGTTCTGAGTTCACGTGGGTTCCTGCCTTCCACTGCAGAAAGTTACTCCTCAGGTTCTCGTGCCACTCTGCCTGGCCATTCTTTTTTTGTTGCCGTGCCAGGGTTTATCACCACTCACTTCTGGACAGTGTTACTGGTGCAGTCACTTCCTCCCTGCCAAACACCCGTGACATTCTCCAGACTTCCCAGCATTTAGCAGAGCAAGTCAAGTATCATTACCTGAAATGGCAAAAGAAAAAAAAAATAAAATAAAATAAAAAAATTAAAAAAAAAATTTAAAAAAAAAAATTGAACCCGTTCGTAGAAGGAATTTTGATAGATGCTGAACACACCCTTTTGAAAGATTAATGCAAGGAAAGGTAGTCCTTTTGGATAATTTAGCAGAATTTCAGCTTCACAATGCTCAGGATTTTTAAAAAAAACTCTTATGGGAGCAAGCTCCTCCTTTTCATCTTTTACTCCAAAAAACTGTATTTTAAGTGGAAATGAAAGCCAAGCTAGTAAATGATGGAGGGGTGAAACCAGCGCTGTGTCAGTGCCCAGTGCTGTGTCAGCAAAGAGTGTGGCACAGTGGAAATGGCCAGTTCTCAAAAAAACAACAATTCCCAAGTCATCTCTTCCTTTATGTAACACACAAAATATATTTTATGATAGGAGCCACGTGGGAAGAGGTAGGAACTATAAAACCTTACAGTGAATGCCAAGGCAGACTGAAGTGTTTGTGTTTATGTGCAGTTGAAAATCTGGGAAAAAAAAAATACAAACAAAACACATTATTTGGGGGAAACCTGAGAAACAGAAAAACCAGCAGACCCTTTGCTGAAGATAAACATTTTTACCTCAATAAATTTCTTAGCAATTGCTTAAAAGATAGTGATGTTTATCTTTGGAAAACTACCAATGTGCTGCCAAACTACACCAGTCAGAGCAACTTTCCAAGTATTACATCTTCTTATTCACTTAGGCTTGACTCCATGCAAGAAAATAGTTCCCATTCCTCAGAGCTGAAGGGAGAGTTTCTAAATCAAAGCCTCCCAGTCTTCCATGATAATGAATCAAGCCCAACCAGTGCACTGGCACAGAGGGTTCCCACTGTTGTTTTTTATACTGGAGGGAAGATCAACATCTGAGGCTGTTTGTTGGGTAGAGTGACCTTGTGGCAGAACCACCTCGGCCAAAATCCTAAATGAAGGTAGAGAACTATTCTATAATCTTCACATTTTTTCCAAAGATGGGTCGAAATGGACTTTCCATCTACAGGTACATTCAGAGAGGAATGTTTTTTCTAATGAGGCTTTTTTAGGGTGGATGCTTTCTCCTGGGTTTGGACTGGAAAACCCACCTGAGACCAGAGAAAGCTTCATAAAGGAAGTTCAGTGAAAACCAATCTTCCTCATGAAAACATTCCATCTGACCAAACCTGTATCTTGTAGATTTTTTTTTTTCAGCTCTGTTTTGGAAAGCAGCCCCCTGGGGAGGAGGGAACTTGGTCTCTGAGCTCACACAGACCAGGGAACCCAGCTCGGGAGGTCTTGGTTTGGCACCAAATCTGCACTAACAAAGAGTCTTTTAGGGGACCCAGGGGAGATACAGTGCTTTCAACTGCTCTGATCTCCAGCCAAAGGGGGCACTTTTGAATCTGTACACTCAGAGACCAGGCTTTTCAAAGGAAATTAAGAAATGTCTCCATAACAAGTTAGTGCTTATGGTGAAATGTCAGAGAAAGGGAAATTCAGTGTTCATTGGATATTATATTTTATTCAGGTCCTGTGTAAAAGCCCTCAGCTTTAAAGAATAAAAAGAACTAAATTTATTGTTCTTCATTACACAGTAGCATCTGGGTTGGTGTGATTTACAACCAATTGTTGGGTTATTAATTTTTTTTTTGTGTGTGATTGTGTGAGTAAAATAGGATTTTAGCCTGTTAAACTCAGTTAAACTTACTGATTTAATTGAGATATTCGAGGGTCTAAAGCCCCATAAAATGCCAGCGTTCCCAAGTAAATATAGATAATTATTTCTGAATATTTCCTGTAAAACTGAGCAATGGGGCAATTGCTTTTGCTGCCTTGCAACCTCAAGGTAACCTGACATACCATGACATCTTAGCAGCTTCAGCTCTTCTGGCACTTGTCTTAGAAACACAACTGTGTTCCAACAGTGGGATTTCATGGAGAGCTACATGCAGCGAAGACTTAAGTGCACAATGTTAACGTGTCTTTATATTCTTTCTTGAAATGAAGGGTATTTCTGAATAGGAAAATCTGATCTATGTCTTGAAAGGAATGAGGGCTCTGCTCGAGATTCATGCATTATAAATTCATCCCACTCTCGTCCCTCAGTCTCCCACTCCCCCACAGTGGCAGCTCCAAGACTGGGTGAAAGTCAGATGGTCAATAAAAGCTTTGTAGAGACCCCGCACAACTTGGGTGTGAAGCACATCAGATTTAAGTAGAGCTTGCTGAAGGACAGATCCAAAGGCACTATTGACAGTCAGAATTGAGATTAAACCTCGTTTCACTATGGAGGTGGGAAAACAGAGGAAAAATCAGGAGCTGAAGTGGCATTTTTAAAGTAATATTCTTGAAGGAGATCGATGTCATCTGCAGAATCAGCTGGGTGTGGACCTGCTAAGCCAAGTCTCCTTTCGCTTTCCAAAGCCTGGGAAACCAACTCGAAACAACCTTTTAAAATGTACTTTTATGACCAGACAAAAGTTAAAGTGTGGAAAATGTTTCAGTGCAGGGCCATGTAGTTGCCTGCCCTTTGCTGCAGTGGCTGGGGATAGCCTGCCTTCTTCCCAACAAAGTAAAAAAAAAAAAACCAAACAAAAAACAAACACAAAAAGCTCCATCAGAGGAAAAGATGCCTCGTTAAATATTTTTCGCTGTGTGCAAGCAGCCTGCAGGACTGAGCTGGAGTTTAGTCAGAGCAATTCCACTTGAATTTAGTGCCTATTCACCAACTGTAAGCCACAGAGGTGACAGGAAACTCCAGGCACTCCATGCCTAATCCCAAGCGAAATCCAGGCCTTTTGCCTCTTTGACCTCAGCTCTTGGGATCAGGTTTGATGTTTTGCATGCACCACTCTGGTCTTTGAGGTTGTGTGGGTTTTTTTCTTCTTTTTTTTTTTTTTTTACTGTGCAAATAATAAAACTATAGAAGCTCATAGTAAGACTGGAAAATATTGCACACCACAGAGGTAGGACGGGTATCTTGGATTCTCTGTTGTTTATTTCCCATAGGCTGTTGTTTTGTTGGTTTTTTTTGTGACCAGAAGGGTTGTCCAGTCCTGGCACAGCTGCCCAGGGCACGGGTGGAGTTCCCAACCCTGGAGGGATTTAAAAGACGTGTAGGTGTGGCACTTGGGGACATGTTTAGTGATGGGCTTGGCAGTGCTGGGTTGTCAGTTGGACTCGATCTTAGAGGTCTTTTCCATCTTAAATGATTCTATGACTCTGTCATAGCATTTGACTTTATTTTTCATGGTTTCAGTAACCTTACCATGATGATATTTTTATCAAAGATACTGTGAACAACCAGGCACCTGTTTACATGGGGTGATTAGGACCTTCAATAGGTGCTTGTCCAGTTACTCAGAAGCCTAAAATTGGGCTAAAATTGAATAGTGGAGAGAAATACATGCACAGAGTCATTGTCATCAATTAGGTGAAACTCACATCCTTGCTGAAAACGTTATGTGAGTGGGTCACCAGGTTGTGGCACATTTCCTGCCAGCGATGGATACGTTTGCTTAGCTGAGTCTGTTGTTCATAGCAGAGGCATGTGCTGGCAGAGCTTGGAGGAAGTCTGTGGAAAGTACATAAGAAACTCTTGCCTGTAAATGTCGGTAAGGCCTCTCCCTTCCCTCAGATGTGTGCCTGTGCACGACCCAGAACCCACTGATCTGTACTTCGAACTTCACCTGCAGCGCCTACTCACAACATGCATTTCGGAGCAAACCCTTGCAAGTTGCTGCTTGAACGGGATGGATGTCACCTTGGGAAAAAAAAAAAAAAAAGACAAAAATCCCTCGATGTGTGTATGTTTTGCTCATGTGTTCTGGCAGGAGGTTGAATGGCAGCACCCAATGTGACTCAACATTTAGCAGCGTGAAGGTTTGAGAGAAGCTGGTTTTGTACCTTGGAGCTATTTCCTTGTGCCTTGTTAAGCTTTCACTTCAGTATTTTGCAGTAGAAAAATCAAATGTATCAAAAGGATCTAATAGTTTAGTAGTTAATCATTGATTCCTGACCTAGGGTCGTGCCAGTTTTTAGGATTTTCAGTCTGATAATCACAGTCTCAACCCTTCATCTCTTTTCTATACATCACTGCACACAAAAGTGGCTTGTGGTTCTGAGCAGTTCGTGTCAAGATAGCTGCTTCTTTTGGAGTGGCTTAAGAGCTTTTTTTTGTTTGTCATCTATTGCTGAAAGGTTTCCAGGAGTGGTTTTAGACAATAGGCTGTTCTCAGGGTGACATTACTTGGAGAAGGTTTGAGTATAAGGTGTGTGATACTCAGGCTCCTCGTGGATGAGGAGCAGACTCCTGGAGATGTCTTCCTGGCACTGACACCCCTCACTCCAGCTCCTCAGACACAGCCAGATTTCTTAAATTTGCAGTCTCTGACTGTGATCACACAGGAGTAGTTACTGATGTAATATTGCTGTTTCCTGGCTGGGTGTCTTGGAGGCCTTGGGCAGCAGAAGAGTGCCCATGATCCCTGGGAGATTTCCATCAGAAATTTTGCAGAGTTACGTGTGGGGAATTAATTTTGAAGTTTGGAAACAGACTCTAGCGCTTGGAAAAATTGTTGGTTTTTTTTTTTTTTTTTATGTAGTTATTATAAAACCAAAGGTTATACCAGTCTGCCACTATAGCCTCAAGACCATCCTCTTCACCAAGTAAACACAGACTGTGGTTTTGTAATGGAGCCTAATTGTGTGAGAAACAAACACTTAATGAATAAAGGTTCCCGAATGTTGAGAGCCTGAGGGTTAGGATGAAAAGAATGGCTTAGGTTTGGCATTGCAGTACTGTAACTATAATTTCCTGAAATACATGACATCAGGTTAGGAGTCTGGGGCTCCCCACATCTTTGGTTTCCTCTCTGGACAGGGCACCAGGGCCTGGGTTGGAGAAGGTGCAGGAGCAAAAGCTCTCAGGCCAAGAAAACATCTGATATCAGCTGCTCGTTGAGTCTCTTGGTCAGCAGCTGGATGGTGGGTGTTCCTTTGATCTTGCTGGGAAATGGGGTGAGGAGCTGTGGGGATTCCTCACTGATGCCATAGGTGGGGGTGCTCATTCCATTTTGAATCCCAGGGAGCTGATTCATGAGACAGAAGTCAGGGTTTGTTGTGGGTTTGTTGGGCTGTGTTTTGGTTGGTCGGTTGGTTTAGGGCTTTCTGCCTGGTGTATTTTTTGTGGGTTCCTTCCCCCCAGTTATATTTGGGAGAAGATATTTGAGTGGCCACCATGGGATCCACCTGCTCTTGTTGTCAAGACAATCAGAGCCCCTCTGACTTTTCCTCTGAAATTTGGCATTTTTTAAGGGAACGAAGTTCTGTAAGTGCCATTTTGGGGAACAACTTTCCCAAAGGCAAAAATTAAGTAAGGGAGTGGAAAGGAAAGCACAGAGAATCCTCCCACATTGGTCACTTGTATGGCTTTCCCCTGCATTTATTTCCCTCTATTCAGTAAAAAGAAAAACAACAAAAAAAACCCAAAAAAAAGCCATCCCAGCCTTGGCAAAAATCACTCTGTTTGCCTTGATTTTTTTCATTTTCTCAGCAGGAAGGCTTTGGAGCTGTTCAGAATTTTATAGGAAAGATGCCAGAATAAGGGACCAACTAATGGTGTGTGAACTTGTATAAAACAAGGAAAAAAAAAAGAAAAAAAGCAATGCCCAAACTTCTCTGCTTCTGGAAGGTCTGTTATATAATTCATGGTCTCACTAGGGTTTCTTGCGAAAACAGGATGTAGCAAAATCCTTTAAGATATACAAAACTGCTATTTTGGTGCTGAAAATATGGGAAAACTAAAAGATTATATACTCCATGGTGAATGTCAAAGATGAAAAAAAAAAAAAAAAAAAAAAAAGAGATGTGTTAAATGCCTGAGTCTCTTTAGGGAGAATATGACAGATTCAAGACAGATGCATGTGGATAAATCTTCTTTTAATGAATGACACTTAGCTCTGCTGGGCTGCATCAAAAATATTGCCACGGTGTCTGTGCAGCCTCAGCAGCAGGAAGCTGAATTGCCAGAGAGGTAATATCCTGAGTCTGATCAGTGTATCCCAATCAAACAGACCCTAAGCAAGAAGGATTGAGTGTCTCACTCGAGCCAGATGGGATTAAACAAGCTTGCTAACTATCTGTAATTTCAGCTGTTTTAAAGGGCTAGACAGGAGCGGGATCACGGATTTTTGCATTATTTTGGGAGGTCACCATCTCCCTGAATGTTGCCCTGGAGGGATGAAGGCACCACTACGGTTCATATTCCATCTCAGACCTCGTTTTCCCAGGGTCTATAACTCACCCACAATAATTTTGCTGAAGGTTGAAACTTGGCAAGTCGGGGCCGCAGGCCGGGAATTAATTTTTGGTAACGCTGTAATAAGTGTTCTTTAATTAATGTTAAATGAAAATGGAATTCCTAAGAAATTACGCACGGCCTGCTGAATGAATTTGTCGTGATTAATGGCACTGAAATGAATATCAAGAAGTGGTAAGTGGGGTTTGCCTTTTATTAAAAGGTGTTGCCAGCATCCTTTTGCTGATGTTTGGCACCAAATGGCTTTTAGAAAGGGGTAGCATGAGGAAAGCAACACCTGTTTGAAAAGGAAAAGGAAAGTGAGCAGGCAGGTCTTGTGTTAGTGAGTGTGTAAATACATCTTAATCCTGTGAGCTTTGCTTGCTCCTGCAGTCTGGAGTCGTTCAGGGTAAGCACCTACAGCCTGAGCTGGTGACAGCTCTGCTTCGAGTGGGAAAACTGGACTTGAGACCTTCCAGCCAACATGCAGGAATAGCAGTAAAATTCAGGGTCTGGATTATACAGAATCATATATGGAGATATCTGTGCAAAAATATTTCAGGGATGGAGGCATTAGCTCTTTCAAGGAATTCTTCTCTCACAAAGAAGAAAACCTCTCTCTCTCTTTATTAATAATAATGGTCCTCACATTGCAATCAGGGAAAGAATAAGGCAGAAAGGACAGATCCAAAGGTACTATTCAATGAAATCAGTCTTTTGGCAACAGCCAGGAAATACAAGGGTTTTTTGTGTTATTTCCCATGTTTGTGAATGTACCATCCATATTCTTTACCTAATAACACCTTTAGCTGCCACTGCTGATTAGCTTTCCAAAACTCAAAAAGAGTTTTAAATTACTCTTCCCTGCTCAGAGGTATATATTTACGTGTTGATTTCAGTGTTAATTTTATTAATCTCAGCCAATGGATCACAAACAGTTTGATGAATGCTGCTGCAGCTTCCATATAGGATTAGCTGGGCTGCCAGATTAACCCTTACTGAGGGTTTAGTGAAACTCTGCTGTGTAGAAGCAGCAAAGTTCCTTAGCAGGGGACACAGGAATATTCTCCCCAGACTCCCAGATAATCTCCTGTGATTGTCTGCAGGGAATTGGAACTCCCAGCACAAGGGATGTTTGATCACCACGTGGGATAAACCCCTGTGAGCCAGACCATGGCTTTGGTGAGGTAATAATATGAGTCACAGGCTCCATCATCTGACTCTGCCAGTGTGTCACGCTCTGCCCAAGACAGGATCTCACAGACAGAGCCCATAAATCCCCTGAACTGCTTGTCCCATGGAGCAACGTGGCAGATGCAGTTTGCTAACGAGCTGTCTTGAAAAGAAATAATTATCGTGCACCTCACAGAGTGAAATATTCTGAATTTGGATGGATTTACTCAGAAAGAACCCAGTTACGTGGGTAAGAAATTGGGGGGGGAAACAGTAATTTTGAAATAATCTGCATTTCAAGAAACAAAATGTTAATTTGGCAAAAAAAAACCCCATATATAAGCACACGTTTCCTAGGCAATTTCTGACCAGCCAGAGTACTGTTGCTCTGATAAATGGTGGAATTTATTCCTAAATTGGCTGTTTCCTTAGGAAGAAACATGGATGACACTGTCCTTGTTCCTCCTGTTTTGTTTTCTGCAACGATTCCAGTGCATCAAACCTTAGTGTTTCCCTAACTAGTGTTTTCTCAATACTTTTTGCCAATTTGTGCTTTACAGTCTTTTATTTTGAGGCTGAACTAGCGTGGTGACCTAGTAATGTATATAAAAATTATTACAATATACATCGTTGTAGTGTTAAAAAAAAAAAACAGAAAAAATAATTCAAATTATCTGCTTCAGTAGCCTCTGGGCAAGATGATTTCTTCAGATAAAGAGCCAATCTCTTAAGATTTTTTGGAATTATTCTGCTATTGCAATCGAAAAAGACCAGACTTCAACAGATGGCTTTTGGGTCCCCCATGTACACCTCTGTCCAACAATCTGTTTACAGTTCAG
Organism: Empidonax traillii; assembly: GCF_003031625.1. NCBI lineage: Eukaryota > Metazoa > Chordata > Aves > Passeriformes > Tyrannidae > Empidonax > Empidonax traillii. Next base: position 175,485 of record NW_020955820.1, on the reverse strand, counting down.
GTTTATTTTTCCAGTGATCATTTCTTTGGACAGAGATAACAGCCTTGCTTTCCCCCAAAGAATGGGTGATAGGATCTGTGGGGTGAAAGAGAAGGCTGAATAATTTTGGCCATACAATGTTAAGTTTTGACACGCAGAGAATTGCACATTCTCTGAATTTTGTGAAAATCTGTATGAGGGTTTTGAAAAAATATGAGGGTGAACTCGTTCTTCCCAGGGCCTTCCGTGAAAATATGATTTATAAAAGCTCTATAAAACCATCAAAATGGTGGAATAGAGTCAGATCATTCATTTCCCACTTGCTGACAGTGTCTTGTAGGAGGGGCCTGAAGAGTTTAGGACTACAAAAAAATATACAGGAATGAGGTGTCCAAGTTTCACTAGCGAGAAAGAATGCAAAGGGAAGGAGTGCCCTGAATTGGTACTGAATGGTTTATGTCCTGCATACCTTCAGTGGCACATATTTAAAAAATAATCCCCTCTAAAAAAAGAGAAAAAAGAATTCTATGCTTACTTAGTCTCTTAGAGATCCCAGCCTGCCTTGCCACAATCAGAATTAGAGGGAAGTGCCAGGGTAATTTTTTTCTGGAAAATCCAACCACATTTAATTTCCAATATCGTCCAACAGACCACCACATTTTTGTATCTAGAGCGGTATGGTCTGGAAATGGAAGTGAAATGTCATACATGCCATGAATGAATGAAAGAAAAGTAAATAAAGACCATTTCAGCTTAAAAAAAAATAAGTTTATACCAGACCACATTTGTTTTCTTTCAGTCTGGGACTATCCTATATGCCCAAAGAAATGACACATTTAGGAAAAATAACCTCAATTCCTGGTGGGTACTTGAGTTTATTCCACTATAAAAGTTTGAAAGAAAAGGTGAAACAAACAAACAAACAAAAAATTAAAACCCAGACCTTCCTGTCTCAATAGAGTGCACTGGAATTTGAGGGAATTTGTTACTGGTTTCTGTGTGCTGAGCCTGAGAGACAGACCCTAAGAAAGCTCCAGGTCCCTTGCAATGTGCACAAAGGTGCATTACACAATATAAAATATTTTCCTGTTAAGTGGAATGGCTCAAGGGTGCAGATCTTACCCAGGGTGGGGCTCCCAAAAAAGCGTGGCTGGAAAAGACTGGGCTGGCTGGTTACCCAAGGGGTTCTCTCTGTCACAAATGACTAAGGAGGAGAATGCAATCTGAAGGTTGAACATAGCTGGAAAAGATCCAACCATTTAAACTCATCAGTGTGGAAAATAATTACACACTGACAGGTCTCCAGGGCAAAGAAAGGGAGAGAGAAACAAAGGTTTATATTAACTCTTCGTGGTTCCAGCAATCAATCAGTTGTTTCATTGCACGGTATTTGTAGGCACTTTCATATTGTGCATAAGAAATGACACATTCTGACACACTAAACCATAATATTTTCCCGTGGAATGGCTTCAGACTGACAGAGGGCAAGTTTTGATTGGATATTAGGAGAAAATTCCTCCCTGTGAGGGTGGGCAGGCCCTGGCACAGGTTGCCCAGAGAAGCTGTGGCTGCCCCTGGATCCCTGGAAGTGTCCAAGGCCAGGTTGGACGGGGTTTGGAGCAACCTGGGCTGGTGGAAGGTGTCCCTGCCCAGGACAGGGGGTGGAACTAAATGATCTTAAAGGTCCCTTCCAACTCAAACCCTTTTATGATTCTATGAACCTATTGATTTTATTATGATAGAGGTGTTTCATGGAGAACACAGGGAGTTAAACCAGGATGGTTTCGGAAAAAGTAAACTGCGCAATGCTACAAATTTTAAAAACTGCCTTGATTTGGGTAGATCTTTAACGCTAATTTTCAAGTGTGGTGTATAAAAAACTTGAGCAGAGGGAACAAGGGAAAGGGAAGCGAGCACAGTGTGAATCAGGTTATTTGTGAACTTATTCCAAATGAGAAAATTCAGCCGCTTTTTTTGCCTGGAAGTTTCAGCAGATGGACTAAATTATTGTTAAATCTGAGTGTCCCAGTGCAGGTTATAGAAGACTTTTCTCCTGCTCCTTTAAAAGCTGAACTGAAGGAAACACGCAGAGCGCTCAGTTAATAAAATCCCCTCATCACTGAGGAAGATGAATGCAAATGATACCTCATCTCTTCATACTGCCAGGTTTCTGGATGTTAAATTGTTACTGTGATTTTTTTTTTTAATAACAATGCTGGGAACAACAATATCCAGCAAAACTAGATTCAAACCTACATCAGGGCCAAGTGAAGCGAGTTGCCATTAATCTTATTTCAGTGCTGGTGCCAGAAGCTCTGAATTCCATGAGCACCGTTCGGAGGGTTATCTGATTGTCCTCCCCAGCACACGACAAGCTGCAGCCTATAGCAAGCAAATTAAATATAATCATATCAGTGCACTGAAATTACACTCCTTTTCCATATGGGGCCTGTGGGCAATAATCATGTTGTTATCCAGTTATCTGTTTCCCTCTAGGAAGTTTTCAGACTAACTAGCCAGAACAAATTCGAAGGCTCTGTCATAATTTCAGGAATTACAGGGCCAGAGGGTTTCTAACACCTCTGGTATTTTCTCACTTTTCCTGCCAGGGGAGGAGGGGCTTCTAGGATTGGTTGTTTTTTGGTTTGTTTTTTTCTTTTTTTTTTTTTCGTGATCCCATGCAATATTTTCTTGTATTCCATTCTCGAGGTGGAGAAAAAGAAAGCTGCAGTGTTCTGCCCATACCCATGGTTATGCTAACAAACGTATTTCCTCTAAATGCTGGTACTACACAAGGCTGAATGACATCACGTTGCTGCTTCCAGTTCCTTCCTCCCTTACAAGGGCAAGACTGTAGGGCGAGTAATCTGTCAGAGATACTAAAAATGGCTTGGGAGCAACAATAATTGTGAATAGAGTGAGTGGGTTCACTGTTCTGTCTTGTTTCAGGGGCTTAAATTTTGGAAAACAGCCTAAAAAATATATAAATTGAAAGAAAAAAAAAAAGAAAATAGAACCTGGGGCATTTGCTAGGGCCAGACATTAGTTCCATTCAGACCCTAAACCATCCCACTCCTAATTGTAGGTCTGCTGCTTTAGCTTGTAGGAGTAGTAAAAGCCTGTAATTCGATCTAATCAGATGGGCACAGGAACCTGTGCTTTGTGCCAAGAGAGTCCCTGGAACAAAAGGACAAACGTGGCTGCAGGAAAGGAGTTTTACAGCCCCTGTAGGAAATTCTTGCAGGGCTACTTGGTCTGCACAGAAAGTGGCGGCAAGAACCAAAACACTTTAAAAAAACTACTGGCGTGGAAGATCTTCTGGTCCTCTCTCAGCACCCGCTCGGGGCCCCACCTCGCCTCGATCGCCCAAAATCTGGGTGCCCTCTGCTCAACAGAGTCAAGTGTCTCCAGGAGGCAACTCAACCCCTCCTAAACTCGGTGTTGTGAAGGAGGTAGCAGGAGTTGTCCCCTGCAGCCATCAGTCCTTGGCTGACTGAAAAGGATGGTGAGTGTTGGCCGGGTGGCTCCCGGGGGCTCACAGGGTTGTCCCTCTGGGCCAGCTGCTGAGCTCTAAAGTCACGCCTGCTTTATTGGGAATTAACTTTCCTCATGCAAATGATCTGTAGATGTGCCCTGCTTGAGAGAGAATACTGTGCAAGTCATGTAAATGATTCCTAAGAAAGGGTATTGCTGGGAAATTAGCTCCTACTGAGAAAAGGGCCCGTGCCATGACCAAGCAGCTTCCTCCCAGGCACTTAAAGACGTAGTATTGTCTGCATGATAATTTCTTGGGCTGATGAATGCTTGTCTGAAACTCTTCTCAGGGATATTATTTGTGTTTCTTAGAAATTTTATATACTTTTTAAAATTTTTTTGCTATTTCTGCTCCCTCTGCTTCCCATAATAATATTATCTCCTTACAAAGACAGGAAACCTTGCATTGTCAGTGAGGATGAACAAATGTGGCTTATTGAGATTACCAGTTACAGTGATGTTCAGATGTTCTCTGTCTACACTGGTTTGCTGGATATCAGTAATCTTTCATTTTTTCCCCAGTCCAGTTTGAAGATTTACTATTACAGAAAACAAGCACCAAATGAAGGAGTGGGAATGGGGGTTGTCCTCTAGAATTTTTAGCCACCTTAGGGTTGCAGTGGTACAGTTCTGCTGTCACATTAAATTACTCATGTTTGCATTTAAATCGAAGTTTCAAAGAGAGGGTTGAGGGAAAAAAATAATTTCTCTCTCCCCCTGAAAGAAATGTGGACAAAAGAGGAACAATGGTTAGGCAAAACTTCAGTGAAGTAATGCAATTAAAAAAAAAAAAAAAAAAGGAAAAGGAAGGTGTTTGCTTTAAATGTGAGCTAAAAAAGCAACAAAAACAAGCAGAGCCTACAAGTGTGCTTAATTCATAATGGAATCTGCTAACTAGAAATCAGGAGAATGTGAGAAAAGCAAGCACAGTTCACTAAAATCTCGTGTTTCTTTTAGGATAGCGATAAATGAGAACATTTTGCCTGCCACTATTCACCAATCAATTTATTTGAAGGTCGGAGACTGCTCGACTGGTAGGTCCCTTATTGAAACAGAAAGTCAGATCGGAGTTTAGCGAGTTACTAGAACAGAAAATCACTTCAGATGGGAGCAAGCTGTGCTGGATGGCAAAGCCTGGCTTGGCCAGGGTCCCAGTCCTTTCACAGCAACCCCTCAGGAGGTCAGACCCAGCAGCCTCCAGGATGCCTCTCTGGGATGGGGACTGTCATACCCTGGCTGCCTCTCCCCTGGCACTGCTGAGGGATTTCCTCTGCATCTCTGCCTCTTCTTCCTCTTCTCAGCCTGGCCTCGTTGGAACAATTACAACATGGCCCGTAAATTACGGCATCACAAAACCTGACACTGGAATTATTTGGGAATAGAAACTGTGAACAGATGAAGTGGAGCATTAAAAAAGAGGACAATCTGATCTGTCAAAGTGCAATGGCAAACCCTGTGTTTGGGAACAATGGGCATATTATAGATGTGCTACCCGTTTGTTTGAGTGTGCATGGTTTGTATAAACATTTAAATAGAAGTTCTGCCTTTGTCTGCATGACACTTTTGTTTCTTACAGCCTAAAAAGAGGCCATTAAATAAGGCAGAAATTAAAGGGGGAAACCATGACTTTGATTGTGATATAATTCGGTAGGCAGTTAATTGGTAATTAAAGTCTGGGTTTGCCTTAGTTGAAGCTAAGAATTTATTATTCTTATTTCTTAATGTTTGTCTGATATTAGGTATTAGACCAACACTGGAGGAAGCAGAAAGGCTTTCAACAGTGCTGAGCACCCTTTGAGGCAAATATAAAATAGAGCTTTTATATTCTGATTTTTTTTTATTTCAGTTTGTGAGAAAATATCCTTAATTTAAAATATTCTATTATGAAAACAAAGACCTTACGTCATATATATATAAAAGCATAGTTTTGAGATCAAAGTAGTGTCTCTAGGTAATGAGTGTCTGCTGGATTATGTAACTGAGACCCTGCATTTCCCTGTGACTTTGCTACAGGTCCTTGATAAACTATGGAGTCTTTACATGTAGCTGAATCACTGTAGCACCTCATTAAAGACTATTTAATTGGAACTTCTTTCTCTTTATTTTTTTTGGCCTGGTCTTAGTATGCTGTCATTCAGAAGTCCTCCAGATTCTCTTATGAAAAAAACCCCAAAACAACACAGTAATTTGTTCTATTTGCCCAGGTAACCCGTGCTGTAATTTTGACTTAAATTCGGGGCACATTTCTGAACTTCTCTAACTCCTTTAACCTTCCTGTAGAGGCGGAAAAGCAGGAATGAAACGCTATCATGGAACAACCTCTGTGCATTTTAAACCCCTAATGTTTGTGTGCAAACCTCTGGTTAACCTTGGTGATGAATTGTCCCGCTCCTTGTAGTTGAAAATATCTTGACTTCGTAGAGGGTGCTGGGACACGCCTGGTGATTTCCAGTCGCGTTCTCTGCTGTCAAACCGTGCTGTGGTTCCCCCCTCTGAACACCCAAGGTGTTTTGATTTCTAGCTTTTTACATCCTCTGAGTCCTGCTTTTGTTCAGCTCTGTGTGTTCTGGCGAGGGAAAAGCGTTGCCCTGTGTGGGTGCTGCCCACTGGCCAGCGAAATCTTACGGGTCACTTTGCACATCAACTCTGAGCTTGGCTGCTGAAAGTTGGGCAGCTTTTACACTTAGGGAAATGTGAGCGTGTAACTGCTCACCAGGATGGAAAACCTGCTGCTGCAGGAACATCACCCTGACTTTTATTGATATTTTCGTTGCCCTCTGCAGAAATATTTTGTCTTTCTTTCCAAAGAATGAGTAGGAAACGTTTGCTTGTTTACCCTTTGTTCTGACTAAGAGATAGGCAGAGTGACATTGTAGTCAAGTTTAAACAGGATAGATATGGGTGATATCCACAGGTTAGGGAGAGTGTCATCAAAAGGGAGCCAGAGGAAAAACAAACTTAGGCAGTACTGGTACCAAGAGGTGTTTGTGCTGCACTTAACGTGACATGACATGCTTGGAGCGCCAGCCTGTGCTGTAAACTTTCCTTTTTCCTCAGAGTATTTTCTTCTGTAAGGCATTCACAACAGTGCAAGTTAAAATACGTTAAAATACGTACCAAACCACTGCAGGAATCGTTGGTGGGCTGTGAACCAAGGACCTGGGGGGCTTCAAAATATGGAGGCACAAAGGTGCTTCTGAATCTGCACAGTTGATCTCAGTTTTGGCACAGTGTGCATAAACTGAATCCAATCTGATTAGAGGGACATTGGTCACCATGCTGGGTCTGAGCCCTTCATGGATCTCTGGGCTGAGGTTCACGTTTGGAGGTGGTCCAGGAGAAGCCTTCGTGCTTCAGCGCACGTGTAGACCTGCCCAGACTGCCTATACACCAAGGACCCCTTCTTTTAAAAACACTGCACTTGCAGGATAAAATGTTGATGCACAGTTCACTTCTCGTTGCAGAGCCAGTGGAAAATATTCGTGTGAATAAAGAGGAACAGGGTCAGCCCCTTGGTCACAGCCTGTGCAGCACTAATGGTGGTGTAAGAGTAGATGGGGCAGGGCTGCATCCATGTCAGATTTGAGATATTTGATAACACCATTAAAAAAAGGCTCCTACTGTGCTTTCACCCTTTAATTTCTGTAGCACAGCGATGCCAGGTAGTCAAGAATAGAAATGTTGTGTGGAAGTAAAAATGTACGTACAGCTGGAATGTGGGTTTATGAAAAAAAAAAAAAGAGGTGTGTTTCAGAACTAAATTTGGGTTGGTGTATGTGACACACACATGGTATCTGTTCACTTGAGAGCAACAAGTTCCCTGTCACTGTGTCTTTGGCTGCTCCTTTTATTGTTTGTTGTAATGATAAGGAAATGGATCGTCCCAGAAGAAATTAATGCCATATGCACCAAAGGAACAGGAAAACATCAGCTTTTGTGTTGTGAATCAAAATAACCCCACCACAAACGCGTCTCAAAGAAGTTCAGAGAATTTCTTCTTGTTTCCTCATATTAGCCAGCAGCTGATCTCTAGGTTCTGTATAAACAGTAGTGAAATCTCTTTTGCTGAAGCAAAACTTCCTGATGCCTCAGTGCTGCAGCTGATGTACTAAGTGATGACATGTACTAAAAATGATGACAAGTACCAAATATGTAATGAAAAAATTTAAATTGTGATAACTAAATCATTTAAAATAGGTATCACTGTCACTTTGCAGCTTGAAATTTTGGTTTTTATTATGAAATGCCTTAGGACATTTCTGAGCAGTAAGAATAGTTGAACATACTGCCGCTCTGTACACCTGCCAAAATCTTTTCTGAAGCAACAAACAGTTAATGGGGTTTGTGTCTGCTGTCTGAGAATGCATACCTGTGCTTTTGGGAGAGCACCAGGGCTCTGCGTGCTTTGCAGGAATACTTCGCCAGGTTGTTTACCAGACAGATTATATAGCAACAGATGCTGCAAACAGGCACACGTTTTCCAGAGCAGGAAGAAGAAACCCAGAAGGAAATCAAGATTTCACCAGAATACCGTAAGTAATTTTAACAAGTCAAATGGATGTCCGAAGGCTGACGAGCATTAGGACTTCATTTTCACAAAGCTTTTAAGCACAGGGCTTAATTATAAACACATGCTTGTGTATGTCACTAACCAGCAAAGCACTTGCACAAAAGATTAACTTCACAAAAATGTAATATAATAGAATGCACAACAACAGTTTCTTGTGCTTTTCCACTCAGAAATCTGTAGCTAATGTAAAAAATAAATAACGCAAAGGAAACATATATGGCTTTGCCTTTCCCTGGCAAGAAGAGCCATAAAATAGCAGAGGTCATGTGGTAAGTGTGATTTACCTGAGCTTTAAGTACTTTGAAAATGAAACACCAGGAACAGCATAATCAGTCAGGAGAGCAATTAGGGACTCCATTACCACTCAAGAGAAGCAACAGAGACCATAATCACTTGCCTGAGGAAATGGTTTTCACATACAAGCTGGATTCAGCAGTGCTTTCTCCACATATCAGCAGTGTGTAAGTAAGGGAGTGTCTTAAGCCCTAGACAGAGTAAGAATAATGCCCAGGGAATGGGGTGGCTCTTTAGGGAATGTGTCTGTCGTAATTTATTGGTTCTGCTTCATATCTGGAAGTAGCTGCTAAAATGTATGTAGGGCCCTGCAGAATCTTTGTTTGCTGTGCAGCTTTTGTGATTGCAATAGTAGTGAAGTGGAATAGTATTTTGGACTCCCGTACAGAATCTATTTGGTTCAAAAGAAGTATCCAAACAGTTGGAACTGGACTAACAGACAGGATAGAGACCAACCAAGACTGGTGGATCCCTTCCAAGAACAGGGGCTAAATAGGTTTCCTTCTTGGCTGTGTTGTTACAGGATTCAAAGATTCAAAGATACAGATTCTTATAGGAATCCAATTATTTCAAGAACATAAAACCAATAGTTGGTGGAAATTGTCCAGATAGTTAAACTTTAGGACAGGTTTGATGAGACTGAAGGTGACGTCTACTTGCAACTGATGGCTTCCAGGAAGCTCCTCCTCAGTTCCCACTCAGGGGGCCGAAGCTATGCTATCAGTTGCTCCTTGAGAAATACACTAGCTTTATTTTTTTTTTTTTTTTTTTGAGCTGGTTATAATGATGAATTTTAGCTGTGTGGCTCGGGGTTTTTTTTTTAAGACACTTCCCAACTGGGTTCAAAATCTCCCAAAACAACTTTATGTTGTGATGGGGAGCATATTCCTTTACCTCCGTATTCTTCTCGTTTTTGTTTAGCAGTCTTCCCTGGGAGAAGAGAAAGAGCGATGTCTGTAAATAATGATCTTGCCCAGGTGGGAATTGCAGTTTGCAACACAGTAGAATGGTCAGGATGCCCAAATTTAACACTTGGGTTAATAATTAAGGCATTGGCAGCTGGGAGGTGTTTCCTTTATCACCAGCCTCGACCTATCATCAGACAAGCTTCTTCATGGTGCTCCTCCTGCCTGGAGTAGATTTTATCCCTGACATGGCAAAGGCCTTTTTTTTGGTCCTTTCATCGGGATCAGGATCAGCCAAGAGGTCCAGTTCTAACGTGCACATGTGCTTGTTAGTTCAAGGTACTTATTCTTTTAATAGACTCCCCGGGTCACTTTTCCCTTTTGTGTTTAGCATGATCTTACTGTATCATTTTCGTTCCTGGCTCTCAGCAGATCCAGAGCTGTGCAGCCTGAAGTGTCAGATTGTGGGTGGTCCCTTTCGTCTGAGGCATTTTGAGCCAAACGTGAATAGAAAACAGCTTTTGTTCTGTGATTTTGGACTTCACCCCTAAATACCTACCAGACTCTAATCATCCACACGTCACCCACTGCCAATAAATAACCTATTTTATTATCCAAGTCTCTAGATGGAGAAGAACGTTTTTTGCTGAATTCAGCTAGAGGCAGCAATATGCTGGGTCGTCTTTCTTTTCTTCCGTGTGAAAAAGGGTTAGGCATTTTATTAGTGTGGCAGTGGCGTGATTATTTATTTGGTTTTTTTTATGCAAGAACACGGATGCCTAAGTAAATAACACAAAGTGGAATTGAAGTGTTTCTGTGTTTTATACTCGTATAAAGCAAAGCAGAGTCTGGCTGACAGAGCTTTTGACATCTGTGGGGCCAGAATGTGTGTGCAGCTCGAAACTCAGAGAGCACAGAGTTTGGTAGCTGGGATGATATAATTTTACAGAAGCACTGAAGAACCTTAGTGAAATCCTAAGGCATAGGAGAGGTGTTTAAAATAGAAATGCTCTCCATCTCTCTGAAAGCTTATAGTCTAGTGTCAGGTAAAGTCAAACAGGTGGATGAAGGAGGTAAGCAGTGCAGAGAGGGCTGGCAGATGAATTAGTGCTGCAACGTGCTGAATTTACCAGAGCAGCAGATGTTTGAGCTTGCTGTTCTCCTAATAAAGTTCAACAGGAGCAACACATAACCCTCCCAGCAGAGCTCGGTTTAAAGAAAGGATTTAAGAGGGTATAAATGTGAATTTAACCTTCAGGTTTTCTTTCTCCCATCTTCAAATACTTAAAAAGTGTGTGTTTTCCTGTCTTCTCAAATTCCCACGAGGATACTGTCAGGGCAGCATGTGGTAGCTTGGCCACACTGCTCCAACAGCTCCTACTTTGAAAGGGTTTGGTTGGATTCCCTCAAAAGTTTTCATTCCCAAGGGGCTTTTCTATCATTTTTACGAAACATCAGAGTTATCCTTGTGATGCTGTTCTCCTTCACAGAATCTCACTGCTCCGATTTGTGGCTCCCAAGAGAGTCCTTAAAGCGCAGCTGAAGGGCATTGGGTTAAATCTCATTTTACTAGGCAACCTGCTTTGTATCATTTTCCTTCCTTTTTCACGGCTCAAGAATGCATTTTTGGCATTTTGTACACAAACAAACGCTGTTCTGGGTGGAAGCCTATCTGGTAGTTCGAGCAAGGGATTGTGACTCAGTGAGTGATGGAGTCAGCCTCTGGATTCCTAGTTTTCTATTGATTTATTGTGTGGCCTTAGACAACCAGCTCCTCTGTTCCCTCTGCTATTTGCTTGCTCGTGGGTATAATTACACCACACAAACCTTTTGTCATCCCTTATTAAAAATGCTCTTTTAGATCAGGTGAGAGACTTGGATGGGAGTTTCCATGAAACACGGTATGGGGAGTTATGTCTTACCATGTCAGTCAGAAGCTAGAAAGAACATCTAACTAAAGGCATTTTGGGGCTGATGGAACTGCTGGGCGAGGGATGTGCTTCATCATGAGGGGGAAATCAGACCACTGAGGCAGCAAAAAAAGAGTCCTCTGTGTCAAGTTGCCTCTAGAAAGCTGTCCAGAGCTGTGTTTTATGAGCCCCTCGAAGCAAACAGCAGGGTGCTCAGGGACCAGCAGGTTTTGTGTAAGGTCTGAGAGTTAATAAAAAACCAGTGGAAACATTCTGTTGTGGCAGCCTCTGCCAATAAGAAATTTTTTTTTTTTTTTATTTTCCTCCCTAGTTTAATTAAAGTGGATACATGGCATGGCAGTAGACACTGACAAAGTCCAGGGATTTTGGGGCTTGCATCAAAGAACTATAAGCTTACTTCCCATGCACCCCTTCAACCTGGACTCTGCTAAAATGGCAAAATCAACCAGCCTCTAGCAGAGCTCTGCCTCAGAAACCTCAAATTTTGCAATTAGAAGACAATTTTTTACAGCAAGGAGCCTAAACCTCTACATCACGTTTAGTTTTTCATCTCTTCCATTGTACCGTGCAGGACTGATCTCCCACCCAAACTAAGGAAACTCTTTATAGTTTTCTGGGAAAGGCTATAGAAACATGGTAAATAAATCAAAATAAATTCTTTTTTTCATCAATTCACAGTGTTATCATGAAGAAAAACAACCTGAACAGTGTAAGAGCTACAAATTGCTGCCTGTGTCAAGAGGTTGATGGTCACACTTAATGACTTGAGAGAACAGCTTTGAGGTAAGAGATGACTACATTATACCATGTGTCAAAATCAGCTTTCTGTGAGAGTTACCCACTTTGCTTTGGTTTGAGAATTTTCTATCTTTGCTAAGTCCTGGTTGTGCAAACCTTGAAAATAGCAGGTAATTTATACAGGTAGAGAGGAGAAGAGATCATGTATTTCAGGAACTTGCTGGAAAATAGAAAATTTCTCACGTGAAAATGCTGCTTTCCTTTTCAAACAGAAACCTGTAGGACTGCTCAGAATTCCGAGAATTCACATTGTTTGCTGCCAAACTGAATTGCTACCTTTAAAAATTTCTGTGCCATTAAGACACCACCCGTGGTTCACCAAGCTCTTGCCCGTTCACTTGAAGCCCTACCTGAGTCCCAGAAAAATCAATATGATTTAAACAAGCACTTAAGCATTTGATCAATAATGTTTAAAGGCAGAAGGAAGGATTAGCATGTGCAGTCTGACCTGTGAGGTTTGTAAGATTTCTTGCAAGCCAATAAATTCATTTTTGGCTGAAGCACATCCCTGAGAAGGCTTGATGATCTTGATTTGAGGGCTAAGGCTTCATTCACTGCCATGCTCCAACTGTTAAGTTATCCTCAGTGTTTTGAGTGTGTTACTCTGTGCCACTTTCCATTTGTTTGCCTTCATCTTCTTATTTGTTTTTAAAGAAGTCCCTTCTTATATTTCTTTCCCGAAATAGCATTTTCTCTTTCTTGTACGATTTCACACTATAATCAAACCACTCCTGATTTTTTTATTGGACGTTAACTGAAGGATGAGTCTCATTTTAACTTCTTCCACTTGCTGTACACCTCTATTTCTCTTCCCAGTCAGCAGTAAAGGGGAGAGATGCCCAGTTTTGGGCACATGGACATGTGGGCTTGGAGAATGGCTTTGAACATGTAGTTTTGCTGAAGATGTATGGAAGTGGTTGTGGGCAACAAAAAGGAATGCACTGCTGGATTTAGAGAAAAAGAATTATGCACGTTCTGGGCACAAATGCAGACTTTTGACTTTGATTCAGAGCTATTAGATATATATATAAAAAAATTCTGGTAAAAAAATCCTCACAATTTAATTGTTCTGTGTCTGTGTGTACTTAAACCTCACACTCTGCTCTAGATATCCAAGGTAGCATTTCAGGCTGCCCTTCAGGCTGTCCCTCTGTGAGGAGAAGGAAGAAAGCTAAACATAAAAACTCAAGCAAAGAAGTAAATCCAGCTCCATGTGGAGTGATTTGCTTTAATTCTGAAAGCAGTAGATCAACAATATCCTGAAGGATATTTGAAATAGTTTTAATTGGGATATATCTGTTCTCCTCATCTGTCCAGGAAAGGCTGAGTAGCAGATACAGCCAGACTACGTGTACAACCAAAGGAAAGCTGCCTTTGGATATGAGAAAAGCAAATATTTTTATAATGGTGCTTCAGCCTATTCTTCAAAACAAGTGTGGAGCAGTTGTGAGGGTTTCTGCCTAAATCAGCTTGCAAATGAGTGGGATGTTACTCCACAAATCATCCAGCAGGGCTGTGTGTGAATAAATCAAGGGTCAGGGAAGAGGAGGCATGAGGTGAGAATGAATTCACAAGCAGTTACTAAGCACTCTAATATCACAAAAATATTTATTAGGTGTATTGGACTGGAAAAAAAAAATCAATGGACATGCCTAAATTGTGCTTCTGGAAGTTGTCCAGAGTGACCTGGCTCTATTGGAAAGCTGGTATGGTCGGGTGTGTTTTCACCTCTCTGTCTGGGCTGAGATTTGCATCTGGTTTTCTGTTCCTCTGCTGGTGTCCCAATTTTATGCAGCATCCTCTGGGATCACTCTTCAAGTTCTCCCAAATGCCACTGAACAGAAAGACATGTGAAAGTCCCATGGGGTCTTATGAATATTAATATCATCCCAAATGTTTTGGAGAGCTCACTGAACTTAGCTGGAGTTTTCAGTGAAACTGTGCCCAGGCTTTGAGCTCGTGTAGACCAAGAAATGTTTCTGTATTCTGTTCAGTCTCAGTTTAATGCAAAACACAGAGCAGGGCATGCCCAGGAACACCTCTTGATATATAACAAACCTGCACTGAAAAACGAAGGTATTTCTGGGGGTCATATTCCCCCAGAATCACCTGATTACAGAGTTATAGACTTGGATTTAAGAGCCTGTGTTCTTGTCGATTCTGTGTCAATGAAGTGGTGAGTCTCATTTTGGAGTCATCCTTAGTTAAACTCTCCAGTGCTATCAGCTGAATCTCCCATGCAGTTGATGCTTAGAAGCAAAAAATCTGAATTTTTAGTACTGTTCTGAAAGGTTCAGACTGCACAGCTTGGAGAATTTCATCTTCTCTCTGCTTAACGTTACTCATTTTAGCTCACATTTAGCTAAAACCTTTATAAATTTGTTAAGCTCATATCATCTCATTATTAAGATATCCTCAATGTCACAACACACCCTCTTCCCCTGAGGAACCATTTCAATTTTACTGACATCTCTCTGTTCCACTCCACCAAACACTGTTACTGTCAGTGATAAGCAGAAAGCAAATTTTATGGAAAAGGTCGTCAATTCAGTAGTGTCATAAAACCCCAGTTGCATCTCAGTCTTGCCACCTTCAAGGATTCAAAAAAAAAAAACCCTTGAATTGGGTGGGAAAAAAAATCACTAGTGATTTAAAATTTTGGAGGTTTTTAAAAAGCTCTTTATGTTGGACTCTCTTCACATTGTTGAGTTTCCTAACAGGGATGAGTGAAAGCTTACTTTTATAGTGGAAGATATTCCAATGGATGAGTTATTATTCAGGCAATCCCTTGATTGTAAAAACTTGCGAGTATCACAAGGGTTCTGGTGGGTGATGGATGGTGCCTCCTGAATGATGACATGACTGGCAGAGAGGATCTCTCTGGACTCAGCGTTTTTGTGTCCTCCCAATTTAGAAAGACCCAGGAGTGATGGAGAGAGGAGCAGAGCTGAGGCTGTTCCTTTCAGATGTGCAAGAAAGGGGGAGGAGAAGATTCAGGAATTCTTAGTCTCCCCTCTCTCCAGTGGGTCAGGAGGAGGGTGGGATTTCCCCACCTCTCTCTCAGCTGGCTGGGGAAAATCTTTGCAGGCAGCAAAGATGGGTCTCCTTCCTAAAAAGAAATCAGTTTGCTACCAGAGCTTCTGAGGAGCCAGACCTGGGGTCAGAAAGGTGACTTCCACTTTTGGCAGTGGTTGAAACAAGGTCCTGATTACATCTCTTTCTCTAAAAACATACAAATAAAGCTACTTTCTACTACAGTTCATAACAAATCCATCTCCACAAGTCTGGCATGTGGCCTAGAACTGTCCACAGGGCAACACTAAGATGAAGGGAGTTAACTGAGCATCTGTGTGCAGGTTCTTCCCTTTGCTCTGTGCTCCCCCACCCACCCCCACCCACCCCACTCCCAAACAGGTCTTCAGCGAAAGTGAAGAAAAAAGAAAAACCCTCAGCAGGATAAATGAAAAACTAGAATGAGTAAGGGAGTGACAAGCAGGACAAAAGCAAAACGCTCATCAGAAGGACTCCTGTGTGGACCACGTGAGTTCAAAATATTCAAAGCTAATCCCTAAAAATCCGGTCACTCCTGGTAGTTAATGACCTGCTAGTCTGCTAACCATCGGGAGAGGAAGCCAGGAGCAGTTAACACTTTCAGAACACAGCTCTTGCTAACAATAGTAATGAACCATATCTTGGACTTGTTATTATTTGAGATGTAGGAGAAATATAAGAAGTGCCCCAGAATGACAGTGAATAATTGCAATATTAGGGCATAAAGGTAAGAAAAACTATAGATGGGGTTCAGGAATGGAAGCAGAGCTTTGCAAATACAGTGAGCAAGCAGAATAGCACCAGCGTGACCCAGGGTGTGTGTTAAAGCTGGGGACAGAACGTTTCCTTCCTGGAGCAAGCACGCAGGAGGGAGAAGGAAGAAGGGAAGGGGAATGCAAATGAGTGCTGGCAGTCACTTTATGGGCTTACTCTTTGCTTGTTCTTCTGGCAAATCAAAAGATCTTACAGAACTGTGGTGCCTCGGAGAGTCCAGAATTTCCCAGGGAAAGATGATCTGAAAGTCTCCATCCAGCATCTCACATTTCTATAGTTCCTGACTGGTAGGAACCTCTACAGGTACCTCTGTAAGTTATGTCCCCAGAAGAGAGAGAGGTGTGCAGGATTTCCTTTTGCCTAGTGCCAAACCCAAGGCTGTGCTTTAGACAGCTCTTGCCTTTACAGAATGATGCTTCAGAGCTATTCATGCTCTGCTTTCAGCCTCCTATTTATTATTTTATGGAAGCAGCCACGGGGTGCAAAGGCAGGATTAGAGGATATCTTTGGGGTGTCCGTGGTTGCCTGTGAAGTTTCAAGGACTGACTCTTTCTATTTGTCTACAGTTGTTTTGGTGTTTTGTATGTAATGATCTGACCTCCCACTGCTCAGTAGTTGT